>NW_028143341.1:0-126989 GCF_977018435.1 Lepisma saccharinum
GATCCTAAACAACGCATCGCAACAGCTGCTGCGACTGTTGACGTAAATGCTGAGACGTGTTTTGGGAGAACTATACTATCGCATTGATATCTGTCGTGTTACAAAAGGGCCACACTGAATATTTGTAACTTAGCCATGTATACTTCAGGACATACTCTTCCAACCATGTACATATTTCAGTCATATTATTAAAACTGTTGTTTATGAAAAACTTTAAAACAGTTTCTTTCAACGATCTCTGTATGTAGTACAAATAAAATGCAATATGGCCTGCGACAATTTATCATTGTCCCTGCGAAAAAACAAAACAAAAAACTTTGGAGAAACAGCACTTTCAGCATACCGACCTCTATGCGCACAGATGTATAAATAAAAGTTCTCTCCTATCATAACCGTAGCTTACCAGTGTCGTACGAGAAACTTACTTACCTGAGGAGGGGCTAACAGGCCCACAGTTTCTTTCATCACCAAAATTCAAGATACCGTTTTGATATCTTGCTTTCTTTATTGATTATATGTGTGCAGTTATTTATTAATCATAATTGCCATCATTAATAGAAAATAATAACCAATTATTGCATAAGTACCTATCACACACATATTTTACAATTCACTAAAACTCACAAAAAAATAATCATTAGTGTTATATTTGATTGATTGAGTCGGTGTTTTAAGTCCACTTTATGCACAGTAAGGTTAATCCGGACTGGACCTACTGTTTTAAAGTGGAATCCGGACCACTATGTGCCTCCACCGGGTATCGAACCTGGGACCCCTTCATTACGAGGCGACGTTAGCACTGCGCCATCAGGGAGGACATAAATACTATTTTGATTATGGAGATGCAGTTGTTTATTAATTGTAATAATTACAAAAATACCATCATTATCAACCAATTGTACTCTAACACTGGCATAGGTGTATCGAATGACGCACATTCAAAGATGGCGCCTGAGAGGCCCACCAAGTGCATTTTGCCTCCAATTTATACTACAATATATATGTTTCTATAATCAAAGGAAATATAGAAGTTTTGGGAAGTCCCTAATTTATTTTCAATTTTTATAAAATTTTCACAGCTGAAAAATTCAAAAGATAGAGGAGGTGAGCCTGACAGCCCCCCTCGGGTAATCTAGGGTTACACCTTCACTTCCCCCCATTACAAACAGCCGTTTAAAATAAGCTATAATTCGCTGTGATCAAAGCGGCCGATCACGTGCTCAAACATCGTTACTTCTTTCTTTAGATGCGGTGCGATCTGACATTTCTAGCTGCATAAATAATCGTCTTCTTTTAATGTGTTCCGAGCCATTGTTAATCAAGATCTTCTTCGCAGACAACAATAGCTGCAGTGAAGTTCAATATGGAATGGCTCCTTGATGTTATCAATAGTAAGCAAATTTTCTATTATAGCTTGGCGCTCTCTACGGAACACGTGGTATATTGTGCATTTCCTTTCATGGTGGCAGGGCGGGTTTCAATCCTACCAATAAAATGTGTAGAAATGATGGATGGTGCCCTGACTCATGAATAACAGAAGACAGTAACTACTTGAGTTTGATATTTTGTTCGCTTCTCTTTACAAAAAAATGTCCATAACCTTACCAGCAATAATTCACAGCTTGTAATAAATCCTTTGTTGTCTACCCATTGTAGGTGGACTGGCTGTAAAAGCAGTGGTAAATTGGTTCCAATTGAGAGATCATGAAGGCGATAATCTCATAGGAGAAAGCAGATGGTATATATCCATTTGTGTAACGTGGGTCTTTGGGTCTTGAATAGATCAATATAGTGAGGAATATTTGCATAGGGTGTACCCGAAGTGATATCGCAAACTGAAACGGTGAAGAGTACGCGATAGCAGAAGCAAAAAAGTCTCAGTAAAGATGGGATCCCTAACGAACCGTTTCCGAGTTAATTGAGAATGTATGGTTACGATCAACCACTGACTTGATTCTTGGTACACGTCGTACGCTTGTCTCCTCGCGCGCACAGAGGTTTCTTAGTTTAAAACTTGCGAACTAGTAACATCGAGAAAACTTGATCAAATATCTATTTCGCGTTCAACTCAATGTGGCGGGAAGTGTGATCTACCTCCAACGAATAAAGTTGACGAAATCAACTCTTCTTGCTATGGCGGTAGGCTTTCGTAGTTTATTTGACAATGCACAGAGTTTCTTAAACTTCTGCACCCGACGACAATATACAAATAAACAATGAGCTATTTAAAAATAGAACTTCAGACGAGAAGTAGGCTGCAATTGTTTTAAAGGTTAATTAACTGTTTTCCAGAATGATTTTTAGCGGTGACTGTTCCATAGTTATGAAATGGTTTAATATGTTTTCAATACCATTTTCTTTGGCGAGGATAAAAACATCCCTGGCAAGTATTACAATTTTTTCTTCTGCTGGGGATAAAAATTCTTGTGGGAGGGAAATCCCCGGCAATTAGCATTCAGGTCCTTGGTAATAGAAGCAATAGTAATTAATGTCTAGCGAGGTGAACCCATTAATTCTGTTATGTTACGAAGTAGGACTATGGCACCTCACACATGAAAAACATACGATGTGTACGTACAAACAATCAAGTCAGTGACGACCAGGGGCGGCGTCAGAAAATTTTGACCGGGTGGCGCATTTTCTTTTTCCAGTCAACTTGTGAATGCGGTTTCATTTGTTGCTCTCTGATTGGCTGTTGTAAGTTACGGTGCTGTGATTGTGAGAATATCTTGTTTGCGCTGTACGTTAGGTTAGGTTAGGTAAGGTTAGATTAGATTAGAAAGCAGCAAATTTGCGCTAAAAATAGGAAATAAGACATTCTCACAATCACAGCACCGTAATTTTCCAACAGCCAATCAGAGAGCAAGAAATGAAACCGCATTCACAAGTTGACTGGAAAAAGAAATTTCTTGACCGGGTGCACAGGAGTCAAATATTGATAAATTAGGGTGGGCAGGTATAAAGTTTGAGTTTCACAAACACATATTCTCTCGGCCTTCTCCCCGCTTCTTTCCGAATTTCTTTATATGTCTTTCGCCTTTTCCCTTTTCTGTTCTACGTTTTATTTCCCCTTCTCTGATTCGAATTTAATTCCGTTTGTGACAAGCTTTATTTTTTGTCTGCACAACCAATTGTTGAGCATGTTGTTGTTTTATTGTTAAAATCTCGCGAGTTTTACCTCATTATTAGTTCCAGGCTAACTAAGTAACTAATTCTTCAGTCTTCTTAAACCCGAAGGTTTATGGCTGCAGCAACACAAGCCCTCCTTCCACCTGTCCCTATCCTAAACAAGATCAATCCAATGTTTTCCATCCTTAACGATTTCCTTTAGATCCATCTCAACATTATCTCTCCATCTTCGTCTTGGCCTTCCTATAGATCTCTTACCATCAGGTTTTCCAACAAGAATCCCGTAAACTCTTCTCTCCTTTCCCATGCCACATGGCCTGCCCACCTAAGTCTTCTTGAATTAATCATTCTAATAATATCTAGAGAGGAATATAAGTTGTGCAGCTCTAAATTATATAACCTTCTCCACTCACCCGTCTTCTCATTTCTTTCAGGATTTTATTTTCAAATACGCTTTTTATGTTCCTCTTTGTAATGGACCAATTTTCACATCCATCTAATACTAAAGGCAGAATTGCTGATTTGTATATTTTAACTTTTAGTTTCTTAGCTATTTGAAGAGAAAAGTAACACGCATTTCCTAAATTAAGTCTGCTTTTATTTTCTCTTTAATATCATTCATATTACTTTTAAGTACTTGAATTTTTGAAACGGATTCGAATGAGTTGTTATCAATAAGTACATTTTGATTATTGCGTTACACTTGGTTGTAAGCATATGTTTAGTTTTCTCTTTGCTAACTTCCAAACCTCCAGGCTTGTCGTTTATTTTGTGTCTCTTGAGAGAAGTGTGTGGAAGTCAGACGTTCTTAAGAGATAATAATTGGAAGTTCATCATATAAGGCGTGAATCTTACATGTTTTACTTGAGTTACGTTTCTTGGAACTCTTCCCTGTCTTGACCAGACGCTATTGGCCATCTATCTCACCCTTACAAATGGGATAGATGGCCTATTATTTTCCTGGAGGGTTGGTCCACCCAAAGTTGATGTAACAGTAGAGTCTTGAAAAGACATATTTTCATGAGCTTTCTTGACATTTTTAAATTAAAATATTGAAGTTTTTTAAATAAGAATAGAGTGGGCGTCACTTATGTAACTTTCGGTGTTAACAAGTCAAGACAACATATTTTATTAAATGTTTATTATTAGGGCTGAGCCGATACCACCTTGAACCGATACCGATACCAACGCCGATACTCTTACCGATACCCACCGATACTTGAAAATTTCAATAGTTAAAAATTGTTGAAAATATTGGTGTGTAAATATTCATTTCCACTTATGTGCATCAATTTACCAAGAAATTTGCTTTAGAATATTCAAGAATTACATCAGAATATGAAAATAGATGTTACGTAATCACATAGTTTTTCGTGAAATTTTAAGAAAGTTAAAATTTTGCGTAATTTCCAGAATAATTATACTCAGCGAAATTATCGCGCGGTATTTTTACGGACTCTGTGAAAGAGAAATAAACAGAAAAGTATCGGTCGGTATCGGTAGCTGAATTCCAACCAATATTTTCCGATACCGATACCACTGGTATCGGCCGATATTGATACATCGGTATCTAATATTTTTATTATTATTTTAAGTAGGATTACATTTAAGCTTCCAGTCTATTTTACACTGATTACAATAGGGAACAAATTTCAACTTTTTTTCTGTATCCTGGATGAAATGACGTGTTCTTTACTAATTTCGGTACGAGGAATTCAGAGAAAGTCTCAATATTTGTGTGTCACGTCACATTTCCGAGTTATACTGGGCGTCCCAAAATTCATTAACACAGCCTTTGAACGTTCTTAACTTTTGTACAAAAAACGATAGAGACATGAACCTTGGATTAGTTATCATCTTTATCTATATGGATATTCTATAAACATTAAATGATTCTCTGCATGAACGTTCAGTATGGAATAAAAGCTTGTAAGGTGTAAAAAATATTGTACAAAGGAAAGAAAAACATGGATAAATGACAGATATGGAGTCGCTTGCAACAATTTTTTATGTGTGTCGATGGTCTCAATGGGTGTTTATTGAATTGATATAAGAACAATACATTTGTATGCATCCTCTGCATAGAAAGTTAAAAAAAAGGTAAAGTTCCCCGTGCATGTAGTACCGTGCAATGAAAGCATATTATAGGGAATGTGGGAGTAATTCTATGCATTACAGACAATTTATGGAGTTTATTATGCCATATTCATAAGGAAATATGTTTTCTTTTAAAAATACGAAATGTACTGGCAACATTGGTCGTGTCAGAGTCCAGTACCAGGTGCGCCGACATCTGTCGATGTTATTCAATTAATTTCCAGATGAAATAATAAAAATATATATCGTGTAAAAAATAACTTAGTACCTACATTTTTCTATCTAACACTATCTTTTTTTGAAAGAACCTTCCTGGTCACGAGAAATGTTCAATTCCACTGTGGTGGATGGTGATTTAGGAATTGGGAATCCTTCACTATGTGTTACCGATTTCAATCCGAAATGCACATCGGCATACACACATGCTTTCATTCTTCGAGAAATAGCCACGTATTAGTAGAGGAGGTCTAAATATGGGCGAAGGTTTAAATATGGGTTTTGGAGTTATCAGTGTCCCGGGCGCTGCAGCCTGGCATAGGCTTTTGAAACTGGTTATCTGTCAAGGACAAAGGTTGCGGCGCCAATTCGCAAGAGTAAGTGGTGGTTAGATTCTGCCTTGGACGCTGTTATAGAATTGCGACCTCCAAAAACCTTTTGCAGGTATGTTTTAGCTCAGAGTTTTCTTAATTTTCATCTGCTTTGTATAGGTCATGAAATTAGCGGTACATAAAACAAATGTGGGCTTTTATAATGCCATGATTTGTTTGTGAAATATGTACCACAGAGAGCGAAAATGAATTTAAGAAGAAAAATAGCGTGATGGTCTAAATATGGGCTATGACATGAGATCTAATGTTGAGATCACATTTTCAACAAATATTTGGATGTTTTTCTTAATTTCGATTTTTCCCATTACGCGTGATTTTCAAAACAACTGATTATTCATAAATATGAATTTTATAATGTTTTAGCGATAAATGACTGTTTCTTTAAATGACAACATAAAAAGGAGGGCCCATATTTAGACCTTTTCCTTTACAGTGAAACAAAAATAACAATCTGTCACGTGGTCCCTTGGTTCAGGCCATATCATAGATACATCAAAAGGTATTGAATGAATACCATTCAACTATTCTCTTAGTGTTACAAAACAACTATGACATGTACCATGTGAGGCAGATGGGCAGTATTAATTTCCCAGCGACAACCAAAGTACAGTCGGTACACGCTATCTGTGATGTTTTTACATTGCAATTTTGAACTGCATTGGTCAGAAATGTAACAGAATGTGTTAAGGTGATATACACAGCTAAGAGGTTCTTTCAATCGACATAGTTTATCACAGCAGAGTCCACTGTGTCACTGAACAATTCAAACGCTGTAAACTGCATGTCTATTTATTACGATATGTAATAATATATTCTATTGTAGCAAACAGGGTTATAACAATTCTCACATACCAACACATAGGACCCGACTGAATTTATACATGATGATATGGCACGCAAACAATTTGCAGTGTTGCCAGATTACAAGAAAGCGGAATTCAGCATTGCATACATTACCCATATTATACCAAATATGACATCACGCGTATCTCGAAAATGGTACGCGATAGAGAAAAATGAGTGGCAAATGCGAAATCAGCATGCCGAAATTAGTTAAGATCACATATTAGCTAACAGGATACAAAATCGTTGTTCCTTAACTATAAAAAATATTAGTAGTAGTAGTAGTAGCAATAGTAACAACAACAATATAATAGCAATTAAAAAGTTTCTATGACTGTCGCCATGAGAAAAAATCCTCTTGTGTACCATTCTTACGCAAACTGCTTACAAGTAAAAGACCAAATCTTGAATACACTTTCAGGACTTCCCTTGAGAATATACTTAAAGAGAATTGAAAACTGCGATGTCTAGCAATAGGTGTAAGTCCGGATGTAACTAGATATCGAAACAGAAGGGTCTCGGGGGCTCAGGAAAGGATCTGTTTTAACCAGTAGCACCACCTCCGACGTGAGAGTCACTTCGCTATTAGTGACTGGCAGTGTGAGCTTGTGGATCTCACCAACAAATATATTGGTTCTGGTGTAGACTATGACAACACAAAGAAGAGATTGAATTGGATTCAGTGTGTGCGTTTGTTAATGGTGGCTGCTAGTAGAGGTGATTGGGTACGAAAAACTTATCGGGGGGGGGGGAGCTTGCTTTTTTCTTGGTGGGCAAGGCTTAGCATTAAGAGTCCATGGTGTGGAGACGAAAAGTGTTGGGCAACTGTCCTCCACACCCGCATTGATAGCCGCCATTGGTGGTTGCAATAAACATGTATTACTACGTTCTTTGTTTGTCATGCACACAAATAAATATCGAAGAAAATCTAAAGTAGTGTTTGTGTTGATAGACATGTTTGTCTTCAAAACTCTGTCTAAATAGTTTATTTTTGTTCATAAATCGTAACTTGCTTATTAGTGGAAGACATTCTCTTCCAGAAATTCCGTTTGTAATTGTTTAATTATAATGAATAAAAAACATGCGTTTATGTATTTCGTCAGAAGATGGCAGTACACCATGCATACATTAAGTATCGAATTATGTCTCAAGTTGATTGATTTGAATGTTTGATTTTGTGTTTTAAGTCCACTTTATGCACAGTAAGGCTAATTGAGACTGGACCTACAGTTTAAAGTGGGATCCGAACCACTATGTGCCTCCAACGGGTATCGAACCCGGGACCCCCTGCTTACAAGGCAACGACGCAACCACTGGGGAGGCCATGTCTCAAATTATAAAAAGAACAATGACAAAGTATAAAGAAACTATTATTAATTAATACAGAAATATGTCATTCTTCAAAACATTTTATGAAAAAGAAGACGACTATTGCAAAATTATTTTTATAAATCAAATAAATATATTATTAAATAGAAAGCGAACAATAAACCCAGTTGATTCAGCTACTTACGTAGAAACTAAAGTTAATACTTACAATATAATCCAAGTTGTGAATCGCTTAATATCATTTTAAGAAAGTACAATTAAGTTAATTATATCAATATTAATATTAATTAATATTACGTTTATGGATTACTAAATTCCATATATAGGGTCTAACAATTTGAAAGTCAGATTTTTAAAATTAGATAGAATGAAAAGCACAAGTGATAATTACATATTTTATATATTTATTTTGAAGAGCAAACAATGGCATTATATTTTGAACAGTATGTCGTTCAAATGTCCTCCTCTGCTTCGATGGGTGGAATGAATTCTGAATGTCCAATTTTCCAGCACGTCTGCTCACATATTGAGCGGTATAGCCTCAATGGTTCGTTCGGTGTTCCGTTTCAGGTCACGAACTGTGCGTGGCTTAGTCTCATAGACTTTAGATTTGACATAACCCCATGAAAATAATCCAGGGGGAGTTAGGTCACATGATCTTTGTGGCCAGTTCACATCACCCTTCCTGGACAGAACTCGTCCTGGGAACTTTTCCTGCATTAATTCCATTGTTTGGCAAGCTGTGTGGCAAGTTGCACCGTCCTGTTGGAAAAACACATTGTTGATGTCAAGATTTGCCAGTTTAGGCCACAAAACTGCACCACCATATTCCTGTATCGCTCCCCATTGAGAGTCACGTGATTTCCATGTTGCTCCTCAAAAAAATTAGGCCCGATCACGCCATTGGCCCAAAAACCACACCACACAGTCACTTTCTTAGGATGAAGGTGTACGTCCAGAATCACTTGCGGATTTTCATCTGCCCAAATCCTACAGTTTGGTTTGTTCTGCCGGTCGATTATGTTGACCATAAATTCCTCTCAATGCACGAAATGTCTGTCAAACTCAATACGAATTTTGATAATAAATTCGAATAATTTCTATGCGTTGTTGCATTGTGTATCTCTCCATGATACTTGCCATAGAATACTGCACACATATGTCACAGTTCCATCTCGTCATTGCAGTCAGTGTTGCCACAACACTCTTTCGAAGTTCTGACGTTTAAATTGGTAGACCCTTTCCTATAAAATCACATACACCACATAAGCAACAATAACTTAGTGAAAAGTAAAACCATTTAATTGAAAATCACATACATAAAAAGAATAATATACAATAAAACATTGATCAGAGTAAATTTTACAAATAATGGACCACCAATTATTGGAATATCTCAAACAATATATATATTTAAAACAAATATGCATATATCCCAAGGGTTCTCCCAAATCATATACATTAAAAAAAGACACTGTGGAATTTTCTTCTCTTTTCATCTTACAGACCGCTTGCGTTACCATCGGAGAAATTTCTTCCCTCGTCGTTTTACAGATCGCTTGAGTTACCATCGGAGAATTTTCTTCCCATTTCCTTTTACAGATCGCTTGAGTTACCATCAGAGAATGTTCTTCCCTTTTTGTTTTACAGATCACTTGAGTTACCATCGGATAATCTTCTTTGCTTTTCGTTTTACAGATCGCTTGAGTTACCATCGGAGAATTTTCTTCCCTTTTCGTTTCTCAGATCGCTTGAATTACCATCGGAGAATTTTCTTCCCTTTTCGTTTTACAGATCGCATGAGTTGCCATCAAATAATTTTCTTCGTTTTTCGTTTTAAAGATCGCTTG
This sequence comes from Lepisma saccharinum, assembly GCF_977018435.1. Lineage (NCBI taxonomy): Eukaryota > Metazoa > Arthropoda > Insecta > Zygentoma > Lepismatidae > Lepisma > Lepisma saccharinum. Next base: position 9,857 of record NW_028143341.1, read on the forward strand.
AGTTACCATCCGAGAATTTTCATCGCATTTCGTTTTACAGATCGCTTGAGTTACCATCAGAGAATTTTCTTCCCATTTTGTTTTACAGATCGCTTGAGTTACCATCGGAGAATTTTCTTCCCTTTTCGTTTTACAGATCAGTTGAGTTACCATCGGAGAATTTTCATCCCTTTATATTTTACAGATCGCTTGAGTTACCATCGGATAATCTTCTTTGCTTTATGTTTTACAGATCGCTTGAGTTACCATCGGAGATTTTTTTTCTCTTTTCATTTCACAGATCGCTTAAATTACCATCGTAGAATGTTCTAACCTTTTCGTTTTACATATCACTTGAGTTTTCATAGGTATTTTCTTCCCTCTTCGTTTTAGATCACTTAAGTTACCATCCGAGAATTTTCTTCCCTTTTCGTTTTACAGATCAGTTGAGTTACCATCGGAGAATTTTCGTCCCTTTATATTTTACAGATCGCTTGAGTTACCGTCGGAGAATTTTCTTCGCTTTTCGTTTTACAAATCACTTGAGTTACCATCAGAGAAGTTTCTTCCCTTTTCGTATTACAGATGGCTTGGGTTACCATGGGAGAATTTTCTTCCCATTTGTTTTACAGATCGGTGCATTCAGAGGCCTGCACAAGACCTGGAACAGACCCGTTCGCGAGACATCGCTCCTGAAATGCCATGCAACCTGCGCAACATCCTCGCTTGAGCAGCTTGTATGCCCACCTGCCCAGATCGTTCCTCGCAGGCATTGTAGACCCGCCGGGTACCCGCAGTCTTACGATACCTAGTAGGTCTCAGTTCGTTCTTTCCATCAACTGCAGGCCCCTCCCTCTGCATGACATAGTTGCTTCGAGTAGAAACTGCACCGGGCCCACACCGTTCTGCAGTGTTGCCAACTGCAATAGATTTTCACTACTTAAAAAAGGGAACTCAAAGCTTCGTAAGCCACTTCACCAATGAAATGAGATTTACGAATGTTGCTACCCCCCCCCCCACACACACATTGAAATAGGTTTTCCGTGGCACAGGATCCATAAGTATATGTCGTAAACAACCAATATACGTATATATAGTGATATAGGGCAGGACTGAAATATGTCACGTTCGACGCTGAGGTCGCGAGTCAAACAACACACTGTTCTACTGCGAAACACCAGGGCCGTAGCCAGCCAGGGGCATTGCCGTTACCCTCGTTTGGGGGGGCAAGTACTTGGATAAACGTAACAACAATCACAATAATAGTAATAAAGTAGCATGAAAGGCATTATTATCCTCATAAATCACGCAAAAAGGGGGTAGAAGTCGGTTCTCACGCATTTGTGTTGAAACAGAGGATTAGTAATATTTTTTTTCAACACGTCAATTTCACATTAGCTAATAATGGAAAACAAGCACACAAACTATTTTTTGAAAGAAAGAAAGTGCATGATAAATACATTCCGAATGTACATACATATGGCATGTAAAATTTCCATCTACAATATTTTCTTTTCACATGGAGCGACGTATTACATAATTAATTCATCCAACTCGTAAAAAACCAACATTAATAGCAAATAATATCACGGGCCGCCATAGCATTCTCTGTTTTAAAACTTTTCTCATTTAGATCGTTCGGCGCTCAGGGCCGACTCCCGCTACCCCTTTGCTACGGCATTGAACTTGATGAGACTTGTACTTTAATGTTTGACCCCCACCCTGACCCCTCCGCTAGACAATTTCCGTCCAAGGTTGTGAGCAATGCACCCTGCCTCCTCTGGTTGCGCCACTGCGTGCCTGGTTAAGGCACCATGCAATGAAAAACAATTAGTTTTCAGTGAGGAGATTTTTGTTTGCTCGATCATTCATTTAGATAAATGAAACTGTAATATTGCGTGCATTTCCTGGCAATAAAATAAAAACTGCTTACGCTGAACTGAAATCGCTAAGTATATATAAATTCTCCTTGGAGAAGAAGCTCCTCCTAGGACTTCGTAGGATTTAGTAGCTACGTAAGTAGGCAACACTGGCTGCAGCAGTCCACGTGGTGATGAAACACCTGGAGCGACACGCTGCCGGAGGGCTGTTTCCTTCCAGCAGGTTTTGCAGGCGCCCGGGTCTTGTTGAATGCCCAGGTACCTTGTAAGCGCAGAGCGCCTTGAAGAGCAAGAACCCGGGTAGAGACGCAAGTCGACTCGTTGCCGTGGGCAGGCGAGCAGGTAAACCTGTTATCGCGTGCAAGCAGGCAGTGGGTAGGTAAAAGGCAGACTATGCTGGCCTCTAGGTGCATTTACCATCAGAGAATTTTCTTCCCTTTTCGTTTTACAGATCACTTCAGTTACCATCGGAGAATTTTCTTCCCTCTTCGTTTTACAGTTCGCTTAAGTTACCATCGGATAATTTTCTACCCTTTTTGTTTCTCAGATCGCATGACTTGCCATCAAATAATTTTCTTCGCTTTTCGTTTTACAGATCACTTGAGTTACCATCTGAGAATTTTCTTCTCATTTTGTTTTACAGATCGCTTGAGTTACTATCAGAGAATTTTCTTCGCTTTTCCTTTTACAGATCAGTTGAGTTACGATCGGAGAATTTTCTTCGCTTTTCGTTTTACAGATCGCTTGAGTTACGATCGGAGAATGTTCTTCCATTTTGTTTTACAGATCGCTTGAGTTACCATCAGAGAATTTTCTTCCCTTTTCGTTTTACAGATCACTTCAGTTACCATTGGAGCATTTTCTTGCATCATCTTCTTAACGGTCGTTTCAGTCACAACTTGAATACGTTCCTATTTTATTTTCTTCAAGATTACTCGAATGACTACTTGGATATATCCTTTCTTTCATATAATTAATTTCGCTTCTCAAACTATTCAAGGAGTCCTGTGCAATGCCATCTTGCTAATGTTTTCTTTGATTGAAAAAATCAATTTCATTTAATTCAATTTAAACATAAACATAATAATTAGAGCCCGGAAGTTTGGCAAAATGCCTCTTTTTATTTACTGCATATATTGATAAAATTTTTCCGGATATACGTTTATTATGTTGTTTCGAATGTTTTAGAAGCCTTTTCATTTTGCCTATCTTGCCTATTTTGGACCCCACTGCCTATTTTTAATTATAATGCCTTTTCTGCCTTTTTCAATGAAATTTGACCATTTTTTTTAAAAAAAATGTTGGCATTTATTTTTCTTCCGTTTATTACGTGAATAATGTTCGCCTTATTTAAGTAATATTGAACTCATGCATGTTTTAACATTGTTGAAGGAGAAAAGTGTGAGAAAAAAGTATTTCGTGCTGAGTTAGGATATTGCCTTTCGGTTAACATTTCCTTGTGCATGATTGACTGCTGAAGTGGAGAGGTTGATTTCGAACACAAAGAAGATATATCTGAAATCTCCCTCTCGAACCCGAAAATTTCAGGAAGTTACGCCTGAGCTTAGTTTTCCTCCGCAACCAGTCTTGACAAGATGGGGAACCTGGATATCAGCAGCTATATATTATGCTAACAACCTTGAAAAAATCAGTGAGGTGATCGTCCAGAAAATGAAGCGGCTTCAATTCGTGAAGTGAAATTCTCCTGTGCTATTCAGAACTGAAGAATGAACTGTCGTTTATTTTTGCACATTATGGTGCATTGCCAGAGACAATTACAAAGCTAGAAAAAAAAGAGGTGAGACTCTTATAGCATCCATGAAAGTCTTCGAGGAATCTATGCAGCAGATGATGGAAGTGCCAGGAGAAAAGGGGTCAGCTGTTGCGGAAAAGTGCAAACGGGTAGTGAGTGCAAATGAGGACTTGAAACAATTGAAAACAATTTGTGATATTCTAAAAGGTGAAAATAATGTTACCAAAATGAGTACAGCTACATTAGTTTGTTTTCTGTATCCTCCAATAACTTCTGTCGAAGTAGAAAGATCATTTTCTATTATGAAAAACATTCTCTCTGACAGACGACTATCAATGAATGTTGAGAACTTAAAAAAACACCTTGTAGTTATGTGCAATCAAGACGGAGAAAATTGAAATGCTCTTCCCAATGTAGATTTTAACATGTTGCCAGAAATTATTTATAATAGTAAGCGACTTCCAAATGTGCCATTTTTTCGGTTTATTTTGCCTTTTTTAATTTTTAGTGCCTATTTTCCACATTATAAATGCCTTTTTGCCTGCCTATTTTAACGAAAATAAATGCCTGAACTTCCGGGCTCTAATAATAATACTTGAAGAGGCAATATTTTATACAGGCTGCCTACATACACATTAATATTAAGATTCCGAGTGAATAGGAGTAATAGGTCGTCCAATGAAACAAGTTTATCCATACCTTTCCCATAATTCTGAACTAGGATTCTTTGTTTTATTTTGCTCTATGATAGCCAAGCAGCCACTGAAATAGGGTGTTAGTATATATTTTTTTTGGGGGGGGGTGGAAATCGTATTCAGTGTAATCCTATGTATAGTGTGTGAGGTGGTCTGTAATTTTTATTCTCACAAACTTTGAATATAGGATGGAGTTATCGTTTACTGTTAATGTTTAAATCATGTTACTGACAATAATGTTTTCATTTGCAATGGAAAAGATGCCGAATTATGACTACATCTGATTAAATTTAAATCTGCATTGCATAAGATAGTGTCTTCTTAAATACTTAGAAAATTAAACACTCATTCTGATTTAATTTAACTTCAGCATAATTGTAAACGCCTATCATTATACGACGCTGATCATGAAAAGCACTTTTACACAAAGTTTCCGTCTTTCTGTGTGTCCTTGAATCCGTCCGCCAATTATCTTATGCAATAATTATGGAACAGAAGCAAATTTCTCCATAAAAATATAGAATAAATATTTTGACATTGTCTTCTGTACGGTTTTAATATGACAGGTGTAGATATAGAAATGTGTGCATATAAAACTAGCCATCCATAATTCATGGTTTATGAAGGCAAACTCTTCAATTTCTTCTTATTGCGTTCAAGGTCACGCAAGCCTGTAATTGACCTAGACAATGATAAAATATTTGCTATCCCAATTTCAACAGCTCAAAGTGCTTTTTCGACTGTTTTTGATGTAGCCATCAGTCTTCAGCGGTATCGATATTATGTAAAATACTCACTTCGAAAGCACTAAATTTATTGTATCTTTAGTGGTCCAAAACTACCGTTTTGCATATCCCCTTGAAGGAACAATCAGAAACATGTATTGATAACACAACATGAGTCCCGCAGAGAATTATCCTGGCTACAGGTCCAGGATCCAGAGACTCATTAGTCTGCAAAGTACATTCGGTGGAAACTATGTGGAGGAAAGGTTCGTGATATATTGAAATGATGAAGGAGTAGACACAGAGATGGCAGCACAGAGCACAAATTTCACAGAGGATTATGGGGTAACTTGGGGTGAATCTGGTCACAGGGTAAAAAGGACCTCTTTTGAAATTCTCAGGACAAAACCAAACAAACAGAAGGAAGTACTTCATTCGAGGTGAACTCTGACCTGTGGAACATTTATAATTCTCCAAACGATAACACCGACATACTCAGACGACAGACTCCAATTTAGACACAAAATACATAACTACAAGACTCGACGTTCTACAAAACTTTGTCTCGTTTCAAAATCTATATTACTGCCATCTTTTGAAGCCCCACCTGAATAATGTGCTACCACCAGATGTTACCTTATGTGCTACACACAACAGCTTTAATGGGGCAGTATCTGACGAATCTCTTCATGAGCAGGGACAGAGCTTCAGTACATAGCTATGAATATACACAACGTACTTGCATTGAAATTGAGACCAAATAGATGAGCAGAATTGAACCAGACACGAGTAATTTTTGATTTGTGCGAATGAGTAAAATTGTCATTAAATATAAATCTCCCTTATAAAAGCTTATAGCTTATCAAACCTTTTTCGAGCAGAACTCATCACCAGGAAAATATCAACCTCCCACGTTTCATTGCCAAGTATAAATATAGCCTACGCATTGTGTCTACTGACTGTAGAGAGCGAATACTACGCATAAAATCAGCGCTTGCCCACAGAAACATGCAAGAGCAAATCTCATTGTACTTGTCTGAGTGAGTTCAGCGGTGCTTGTGATTTTATCGTGTGTAACGGAGGTGTGTGAGGAAGAAGCCTCGTCATGGATGTTAGTACGGACAACAATTAAGGATGAAATTCTCGTTTAACCCTTAGATTTCCAAGCCAATTTCGCTTGTAAGAGCCTTCCTTGCCAGCGTGTTTTTTGAAGAAGACCCCAGGGGCGGATGCTCTACTTGCAATGACAAGACTCATCAGCTGTTGCTCAAAAACCACCACATTTCGCTAATAATGGTCGCAGACAAGGTGGACATCAGCAAGGAAGCAGTCAGAAAGATGATCGTTGAATATTTACAAAAACGGCAGCTTTGTTTACGCATTTTTCGACACTATCTCCATAGTAGGAAATAACTGATTTTTGGCCTACGATCCAATTACTGAACGTCAATTCGCTGCATGGGTCGATGAAAATTCGCCACGACCAATAAAGTGCGATTTCAGTAGACTAGTCGGATGACCATGTTGGTGATTTTTTATTGACAGGGATAATTCACAATGCATTTGTTCTGGACGATGAAACTGTGAATGAAATGTACCACAAAAGTGTAATGAAAAGGATACTAAAGAGAACTGGATGTGCTAGAACGGGAATGTGTTAATCTCGTGACTGCTTCCTTTTGCATAACAACGTCCCGTCACACAACGCAACAATCTTCAAGGTGTTCTTCGGCGAAAAAAAAGTGTGGCTGCTTGACTACCCTCCGAGTTCACCAGACTTAGCACCTGCTTATTTCTTTTTGTTTCCAAAAGTAAAATTCGATTTTCAATTCGATTTTGGACATCCAGAAAGCAGTGAGGAGCACAATATCTGCTTTGCAAACGAAGACTTTTAGAGAGTTTTTGCTTTTCTTTGCATGTAGCAATTCTTTCAGAACAGTTTGGTAAACGTTCCTGCACTGTAAAAGAATACAGTGCAAAGTAACACCAAGTGTCATTTCCATACATCCAGATTTTGTGTAACAGAATACTCCTTATGTTGTTAATTCGGAATTGTAGTTTAGAGCCATCTTTAGAGTCTTGTTACAGAATTGGCTGACTACACCAAGTTTAGAGTCCGTTACTATTCAATTAAGTGTCATGTTACACCGATTATGGCCGTTATTAGGTTACATCACTTTTAGTGGCAACTTTTAGAGTGTCTAACGGTTATTCTCCAAGACGACATGTTTTACCGTGAATGTTTATCCCAAGCGAAACGTTTTGTAACCTAAACGTTGTTTGTCAAAGAAGAAAGTTTTAGTAAAAAAAATACGCAACCAAATTTTGTGAGAAATATTTACAGATTCCAAAATTATCTTCGGTCAAATGTTTTGAATGTGAGAACGTGGTTTTATGAAGCCCAACACTTCCGAAAGTAGAAATGCTTCCCAAAGATTATGTCTAAAAGTTGAAAAGCTTTGAAAGGTAAATATTTTTCAAGTCAGGATTATTTCAACATTTTTCTCAAATTGAAACTTTAATGTGTTCAAAATATGATGTACAAGAAACGAATGTTTTCCGAAGATGGAGAAATCTCTGTTGTGTTGTTTCGCACAACCCAAAACAGTTTTCGAAGTGTACAAATTGCCGGTGTTATTTAATTTTCGAAATCAAAGTTTTGACGTGAAAATATTCGTAATTTTACGCATGCGTAGAATCGAAACTTGGTGAGTTACTCTTTCATTTCATATATGGTTCATATGTGTAATGTGTATAGCATAGGAAATATACAAGTTTAAAACTCCGATATTCATTTGTGTACACCCGGTATATGCTGAGTGCTCCAGTACCGCCTCGGATTTTACCCTGGGTGAGGAGATTTTAGAGACAAGCATGGTGATGTTTTATACGTTGGAAGGGGATTGGCCTCATATAATATGAGGAGTGAAAATAGCCTAAGTGCTGACGCATACAAAATTTTAATTTCAATCAATCAATAACATTCTTCCATGAACAATTAAACAGAATTAATGGCTTGTTAATACTACAACAACAAAAACAACTATTAGGCCTATTATTATTATTAATAATAATAACAATACTAATATCAATTATTATTATTAATGTTATTGCATGTATATAACAATAATATACTATATTCAGTAGTCAATACCAGTTACAATACGTGTAATTAAATAGGACTAAGGACACATCCTGCTAGAAGAGTTCGATGCACACACTACATAATTCATTTGTTTTATAATAATTCTAAGGTGAAAACCAACAAGTGTAATATATAAGTAGTGTAATTGATGCTATTATTGGCGCGATAAAGTATGAACCCCCCTCAGGCAGATTTGGCTACACTTAAAACAAGCTCAACATCCCCATATGAGTTTTTTGCTCAAGTGTGGAACCCTGTCTAATCCAAGATTTTTGTAAAAATGCCCTCGGGAATTTCCTGTGAAAGTATGACCCCCCTCAGATTGATTTGCCTACACTTATAAAAGGCACTTCTGTGAGATTGTTGTCCATAAATTTGTTAAAAATATGCCCCTCTTGATATTTTTTTTGGCTACACTTAAAACTAGGCCAAGATGCTCATAAGAACTACCCACATACACCCACATACACCCACACACACACACACACACCCACCCACACCCACACATATTTACTTCCGGTCCACTTCCGGTTTACTTCCGGCCCACTTCCGGTTCACTTCCGGTCCACTTCCGGTTCACTTTCGGTCCACTTCCGGTTTGCCTACTTCCGGTCCACTTGTGGCCTATTTCTGGTTTATTTATATTGCATCATGTTTTGCAACAAATTATTAGACATGTGTTGTTTTCTGATTGGTTGGTTATAACATAATGTGATGATGTGTTATATTCAGATTGGCTTATTGTTTCAGATGTTTTCAATGCGGTCTGTGCTTAGGCTATATAAAGAGATTTTGCATTGCATATCAGCCAGTATTGTGAGAGTTGTTGAAGAGTAAGGGTGTGTTGTTGCAGTGCTGCTCATATTTTTTAAACACAAAAATATTGCAGATTTGTATAAATTGAATTACAAATCTATTTGATTTAATATACAGAATTTTTAACAACCTGTCATAGGTTTATTAAGTATAAAGTTTTGATTTGGACCTCAAGAAATTTTAGAAATAGCAAAGCCAAAAATATTAACACACACACACACACACACACACACACACACACACACACACACACACACACACACACACACATACACACACACAAATCACACTACTGAACCCAACTGATATTTTTTATTAAGTATAAAGTTTTGATTTGGACCCCAGGAAATCTTATATAATAAACAACAACAAAAATGCCAAATCAAAAATATTGTAATCAATGCAAAAAGAATATATCTAGCCCCAATTGGGCTAAGCATCAAAGGAATTGTAATCCAGACAAATGCAGAACTCCCACAAAAGTATGCCCTAAATGCCATAGAAAATATAGCATGGAATACTTCACTTATAAACATAAAGGTACTTGCTCTGGACAGTCATCAACATTGCCCACACAACCATCTACATCTGGTCTGAAAAGGAAGCATGAAGCACCTGTTAATGCTAGAGCAGCAAAGCAGCCACGCTATGCACCACCTATACATAGCAGTTTTAACGGCCAATTAAGGGATCACCGTTTTGTATCAGAGCCAAGATGTGACATTAAGAATTTTTTGAACAGTATAAATCCAGATGTGCAGGCAATTCTAAATGCACAAAATGGCTCTTATAAGCTGTCCCTCAAATTGTTTACACAATATAAGAAGCCAAATGGCACAAAATTTACACAGCCCCACATAACAAAAACTGTACCGGTATATTCAAATGCAAATTCAAACAAAATAATAAGCAGTTTAATCGATCAATTGAATATTAAACACTCTGAATTTGCTGCAAAAGAGTCTGGATGGAGCCTATGCGGATCTTCACACAAGTTATATATTAATATTTCTGAATTCAACCCATTACAAGGTTCCACTTATGTGCCATTACCTGCCAATATTAAAAACAAACAAGCCGTGGTTAACATAGAAAATAATGATGAGAAATGCTTTTTGTGGTGTATTTTAGCTGCTTTGTATCCAATTTCAAAGGATCCTCAGCGAATAACTTTTTATAAACAACATGAAAATGATTTTGATGAGGCAATGGAGGGTTTAGAATATCCAATGTCTGTTCAGAATATTGATAAATTTGAAAAAAAGGCCCGGAATATTAATGGTAAACAATTATCTATTAATGTATTTATTTGTTCTACTGGCCGTGGCAATTGCTTGATAGCACCTCTCAGAATCAGTACATTTGATGATGATTCTGCTGTTCCGATTGATCTGCTCTTAATTGAAGGGGATGATACACACCATTATACTCTGATACAAAATCTTGAAGCTTTAGTCAGAACACAACTAGACAAATTTAATAGAACATTTAAGTTGTGCCGAAGATGTTTAACTGTATTTGATGGTCAAAAAATGGTAAATGGGGTTCGTGAAAAAAATGCAGAAATTGCTAAAAACAAGTTAATTTAGCATCTGAAATACTGTGGCAACCATAAACCTGTTCATATGGTGATGCCTAATCCAAGTGAAAATGCCAAATTCAAAAAATTTGAAGCCTTGTTGGAACACCCAGCATATATAGTCTGTGATTTTGAATCAAATCTCAAACCTCTTGCATTCTGTAGCCCAGATCCTGATGAATCTTCAAGTACATCATACCAGTTACATGAACCTTCTAGTTTTTATTATGTTGTTGTACAGGATGGTGTTGTTAGTAGAGAAAATTTATACATGGGATCAAATGCCATCAAAAAATTTGCAGATAGAATAGAAAATGAGTGCCATGACATAGCATCTAATGTCTTATTAAAATCAAAACCTATGTTGCCTTTAACAGAGAAACAGATTGAAGATTTCAACAATGCAGAAAAATGCCCGGTATGTGATTCTGAATTTTCAGATGCAAATATCAAGGTTCATCACCATTCCCATACAGATGGTAAATTCTTAATGGCCCTGTGTAATAGCTGTAATATTAAGATCCAGAGACCAAAATATGTCCCCATATTTTGCCATGGTGCATCCAATTATGATTTTCATCATTTGATCAGGTACGAGGGGTTTGACAAGCAGAATTTAAATATTTTAGCTGAAAATAATGAGAAATATATTGCCATTAGCAAAATAATTAAAGTTAATGGTGTTTCTATTCACTTAAGATTTCTTGATTCATACAGAATTCTGTCTGCTAGCCTGGCTACACTGGCCACTCAATTATCTGATGATCAATTCAAAATCACATGTGCTTCGTTTCCAAATCAGGACCTGAAATTAATTAGGCGGAAGGGTGTATATCCATATGATTATGTTACAGATTTTTCTAAATTTGATGAGTGTTCTCTGCCACCACAACAAGAGTTTTACAGCAAAATCAGAGGATCTGGAATCACTGATGAAGATTATCACCATGCCCAATTGATGTGGAACAATTTAAAATGCCAGACATTTGGTGATTATCACAAGGCATATTTAAAACTTGATGTGACCCTCTTAGCTGATATACTTCAGGCATTTAGAAAATCTTCCATGGAAAATTATAAGCTGGATCCAATGTATTTTTACAGTGCTCCGGGCCTAGCATGGTCTGCAATGTTTTTAAACACTAAAATGCAATTGGATCTGATCCAGGATCAAGATATGTATCTGTTTATGGAACAATGTATAAGAGGAGGCATGGTGCAATGTTCTCAGAGATATGCCAGAGCAAATAACAAATATATTCCTGATTATGATCCAGCACTGCCATCAAATTATATACTGTATGTAGATGCCAATAGCCTCTATGGTTATGCTATGATGAAAAAACTGCCATATGCAGGGCTTGAGTGGGTTGAAGATTTCAATATTGAAGATCTTAAGGATTTTGATGACAGTAACTATGGCCTGTTCTTAGAGGTTGATCTGACAATTCCTGATGATTTACACAACACATTTTCTGATCTGCCCCCAATTCCCGAGGTTAAGTGTTCACCTGGCTCTAAACAGAAGAAATTGATGATGACTCTGGAGCCAAAACAGGATTATGTCATATATTACAAAAACCTCCAGTTCCTGATGAATCATGGTGTTCAAGTGACCAAAGTTGGAAACGTTTTGAGGTTCAGGCACTCAAGATGGTTGAAGCCATATATTGATACAAACACAGAGCTTCGAACATCTGCAATGAGCCAATTTGATAAGACCTTGTTTAAATTGATGGTCAATTCAGTGTATGGCAAAACAATTGAAAATGTCAGAAAACATATTGATGTTAAAATAATTACTGACCCCAGCCGGAGCAAAAAATTGATAGCAAAGCCCAACTTCAATTACAGAAGAATTTATGATGAAAATATGGCACTTTTCAACATGAAAAAACAAAGATTAAGTTTGATAAGCCTATTTATGTAGGGGCTGTGATATTGGAATTGGCCAAATTACACATGTTAAAATTGTTTTATAATGTGTTGAAGCCTTTTTACAAGGATCGTGTAAAACTGATGTACATGGACACAGATAGTTTTGTTCTTGATATTCAAACAGAAGATGTTTATCAAGATATAGCACAGCCTGAATTGTTTAAATATTTTGATACCACTGAACATTCAAAAATTAAACACCACAACAAAAAGGTGCCTGGCAAGTTAATGGATGAGACACTTGGTGATGTTATTGTGGCATTTGCTGGGTTAAGGGCCAAGATGTACAGTTTTGAAAGATGTAGTGGCGCTGTTGCCAAAAAGGCCAAGGGCATTGGCAGAGTGACTGTAGACAAAGAGCTTGAATTTGAAGATTACAAAAATTGTGTCAAATCATGTAGCACAATCAGAACATCAGAATCCAGAATTCAGAGTGTGGATCACTTGTTGACTAGCAATATTGTAAGAAAAGTGGCTCTGGACCCACATGATGATAAGAGATGCATTTTATCATGTGGCATACATACTCTACCATGGGGTCATTGTGATTTGAAAAGTGGCAAACAATGCCCAATTACAGAGCATGATTTGAAATAAATAAACATGCCTATGAACTTATTTGGGTTCAAAAAACAGGCTATTATGGACCTGCCAACACCACAACCCTCTTCTGATATGATATCTAAACTAAGTGCTTTGTTAATTATTCATCTGAACAGCATACTTACAGATGTTGATGATGAAACAGGTAAAACATTGTACATATTTAACAATAATTTAAATCATTACCAATTACCTGTAGGTGGTCAATTGCAATTTATTACAACCCCTGAGGGTAATGTCAAGATATCAGTAGGGAGAAATATTTATAGAATTAAGCACTCAAACATGATTTCTGGCACTGTACATACTGTTTCTGCTGGTGACTGCTTATATATTGTGGTCCCGGGATCATATGACAAGCTTATACCATTTTTTATAGAATTAAGAATCAGATATTCAATAATAAATAACCACTAAAACAAAATGCCTAATGATATATTTGGCCATACAAGGCATGAAGATCACAGTGATGAGATTCTGATGCTTGATGTCAGAGTCAAGAAATTAAGAAGTGATTTACAAGCTTTACAAACCACACTCAATGCCAGTCTTCAACTAGAAATTACAAATTTACAATCACAATGCATGGACCCTCTTCTTAAAATTGATTCTGAACTCAAATTGCTGCTTCAAAAATATACTGACTTGGCCACATTAGATAATTTTCAAAGTTTAGCAGCTCTTCAAGCCAAATTTAAGACCCAGGCCACCAACTCTGAGCAATTGAAACAACAATTGGAAGAGCAGATAAATAATGTCCAGACACAGCTCCAAACAATTGTCAAAAGCATAAAATCACAAGAAGATTTTGATCTAGTGATTTCCACTCTAAAAGAACAGATTCAATCACTCCAAATACCTAATCTGGACCCCTTGAACAATGTCATAGCCGAGGTTAAAGAAAAAATTGAGACACTTGAAAATTTTATGAACAACTTGCCATCTTCTGATGCTTTGAGTGCAATAACTCGGAGTGTTGCAAACATCAAGCTGCAACTTGAAACATATGAAGATTTTGGAAAAATTCAAAGTACCATAACCCATCTTGAGGGTACAATAGCAGCAGTGCAAAGTGATTTGACAAATGTACAAGAATCTCTAGAATCCCGCCTGCCTGGTATTGTAGACACACTTGTCAGTGTCCAGCAACAGATCACAAAGCTTGAAAACCTCAACACGGAATCTGAGCTATCTCATTTTCATCACTTGATCGATGATATCCAAACAAAACTTGAAATTTTACAACAATCAACACCCACTCAGGCAGACATAGCCCTGCTCCAAAATGCTATGCAAAATGTGGCTGATGCATCTGAATTAAATAATGTGAAATTGGCACTTGAATCTTTGCAAAATACTGTAACAAATCTGCCTACATCACAGGAACTTAAAAATATAAAGAGAGCAGTGAATCGCATATTGAAATCAGAAGATATCAAGAATATCCAGACAGAGATCAAACAACTTACTCAGACAGTGGCCACTCTACCAACTAATCAACATATTAATGAACTGCATGCCCTGTTTGAGGATATCAGAAGACAGGTCCATGATCTTACTGCTCAAAATTCAAAATTGGCAGTTATTGAAAATTTGCAACAAATTGTAGCTAATATCAAGCAACAGCTAGGGACCATGGAATCCAATCAAGCAAATGCCCTGTCTGTTTTTGCCACCCAGCTTCAAGAGATTGTGCAACAATACAAGAAACTTGTTGTGGACATAAAAATCAAGCCAGGCCATGATGATGTTGTTAGGACCATCAATGAGCACCTTGAATCTGTAACAAGCAGATTGCTTACAGCAGAAAAAGAAATAACAGTCATAATCGAGAATCCTAAACATGCAGTAATTCTTGAATTGTACAGCATCCCCAACAAAGAATATGATTCACCATTTACACCAGGTGGCAAAATATATATGCTGTCCCCTGCACAATTTTAGTACCAGTTTTTTGTTGGGGGCACACTAAGACCAATCAAGATCAAATATTGGCTTCAACCACAGGCACACCCAATAACAAATGCTGACAACAAACCAAAAATCACCAGTGTAGAGTTAGAGGATTTTACAGATCCCGATACATTAGAAACATCATATGCTGAAGATGAAGGCTCTCTGGAATTTCATATACAAATAGGAGACAAATTATATTTAGAAAATCCTGTAGTATCAGCTGCTGAACACCCCATAGTTGCAATATTCTTGTTTTCATATTATGTCTAGACAAATTATTGTTGATGAATTACACAGACAAGCCAGACATAATTATAAGAGACTGCCAGTAGTCACAAAAGGCATAGATGATTTATGGCAGAGCGACTTGATTGAGATGGCAAGTGGACAGCTGAAAAACTTAGACAAAATCAACAAGGGCTACAAGTATCTACTTACTGTAATAGACACATTTTCAAAATTTGCCTGGGCTGTGCCACTCAAATCCAAGACTGGAAAATGTGTTACAGAAGCCTTCAGGACAATCATCAATCAGAGTGGAAGATCACCGCGATATTTGCAAACAGATAATGGCAAAGAATTTTATAATTCTGTGTTCCAACAATCTATTAAAAGCCAGTCAATAAAACATTACTCGAGTTACAGTGATCTCAAAGCCTCAATTGTAGAGAGATTCAACAAAACCCTAAAAAATCTTATGTATAAACAATTTACACTTCAAGGTAATTATAAATGGATTAATATTCTTCCAGAACTTCTACATAAATATAACAACTCGGTCCATTCCACAATCAACATGAAACCCTCTGAAGTAACTTCATCTGATGAGCAAAAATTGATCAGGACTGTTTATTATCCTAGATACCAGCCAACAACAAGAAAGGCCAAATACAAGGTGGGTGATCAAGTAAGAATCAGCAAATATAAGCACTTATTCAAAAGAGGCTTTACAAGAAACTAGAGCACTGAATTATTTACAGTGGTTCAAATTAGACCTGGGACCCTTAACACATATATAATAAAAGACCACCGAGGAGAAATTCTCAAAGGCTTGTTCTATGAAGAAGAACTCAGCAAAACTAAACAGCCTGACACATATCTCATAGAAAAAATCATCCGCAGAAAAGGCAACAAGTTATTTGTCAAATGGCTAGGACTTCCAGAACACAGCTGGATCGATGCAGACAAAGTGATAATATGAGCACCTGGGATGTTATAAAAAGGCTGCCAGAACCTGAACAGCAGATTAAGAGAAATGGCAAGTTGCTGCCTGATAATATTAGATGTCTTATTGTTGGGCCATCGGCTTGTGGTAAAACTACACTAATGATTGATAATTTTTTATTGGCACCCAACTGGTTATACTGGAAAAACAGGCACTTGTATGTTTTCTCTAAGAGCTTGGAACAATTAAAATATCAGCAGCTGATGAAGCTATATGATGGACTGGATATTGCCACTTTTGAATCAGATGTTAAGCCACTTCATGAATGTCTCGATAATTCTGTTGTTGTGTTTGATGACATTATACTGGATAATCAAAACAAGGTTAGAAATTTCTTTACACAGGGCCGACACAAAAACATTGATTGCTTCTACCTGGCACAAACTTTTTCTAAAATACCGGAGCAGCTGATCCGAGACAACAGCAATTTTATATGTGTGTTTCATCAAGATCATACCAACCTCAAACACATACATGATGAATATGTAGGTGGGGACTTGAGCTACAATGATTTTTCCAAGTTTTGCAGTAGGTGCTGGAACCAGGACAGTTATGGGTTTGTCACAATTGATATGACAAGAAAACCCAATAGTGGCAAATACAGAAATAAAATCAACAATTTTCTAGACATTGAAACATATATAAATAACCATGAAAAGGCCAATTATTGATGATCTTAAATTAAGAGATTATCTTTTAAAAAGATTTAAGGGATGGAAATCAGATAACCGAGGAATTTATGAACAAGACAAACAAACAGAACAGCCTATTATTGATGCTATTAGTGAATCAGGTAAAAATATCAAAACTGTTACAGAGCAAAATCAAAATTTGATCACAGAGCTTGTACCTGTAGCTGCAAGGAACATATTAGATTATCCAATCACCCCACTTTCCAGTATTCATACACCTAGTCCTGTTGCTCCTCGAAGAATTGAAGCTACTCTGGATCCTATTGAATTGGGTCTTCTGGCTCAAAAATATTTAAGCACACCTAAAGACAACAAAGATGAGGTCTTTGGCTTATATGCTGACACAGAGCGTGATGGTAGCATCATACATAGAATTGGCAATTTCAGAGTAACATTTATGGGAGATGATCTCATTGTATATTTAGAATCTCATCTTGGAGAAAAAAGCGGTTTTGTTAAATATCCCGGCACACCTGGGTTGTGGGAACTAATGACTAGGAGAAGGCCTGGCAGCTATACAGATCAAGATTATGAGCACTACAAAGAAATATTAATAAAATCAGATGCTCTATACCAGAACAATGATCCCACACAAAAAAGAGTCAAGTCTAGCAGTGGAGCAAAATACAACAATTTAATCAAGCCCATTTGGTCACAAATTAAGACAGGCAGTGGAATCAAACAATACAACACCCTGCCTAAAGAATTTGTCTGGGTTGATGATGTCAGGAAACTTGTAGATAGGTTATTGGTGATAGCTGGGGAGGAAAATGCTGGCAACCACAATTTTTACAATGAAAAGGTTGGAATTATGGACATGATAAGCACAAAATTGTCTAATTTTATAGTGAATGACACTAAGGGGATTGGATATCTTATAAAAATTATTAATACTCTACCACCTAAATTTTGGAATATTTCTGAGGGTCGGGGGTTGGTTAATGACATTATAAACAAGCTGCCATTTGAACTACACATTCCAGGCTATCAGTATTGTGCTCCCGGTACAAAATTGGAGCATAGATTAAACAGAGGTGATCCTGGTGTTAATCCCCTAGATGCTGCTTGTAGAGACCATGACATAGCATACAACACACATACTGATCTTGACAAGAGACATGTTGCAGACAAGAAATTAGAAGAGGCTGCATTTGGTAGATTTGTAAGCAAAGATGCTTCTTTGAGTGAAAGAATAGCAGCATTGGGAACCACCATAGCTATGAACACCAAGCAAAAACTGGGGTGGGGGCTGTGAATATGTATATAATAAACCTAGAATGAAGGCCAAGGGTGTTATGTATCAAATACCTTATGCAGGTCTTAAATCTCTTAAAACTATTGATAGTCTTTTAACCAAAAAGCAGCGCAAGAAAAAAAGCTCTTGTATTGCCAAGGGCCATGGTATGAAATTATTACTTAGTACCCCTCAATTAAAAAGATTACAATCTAGAAAAAAATCACATGTAGGGGGTTTCATATTTACTATCCCGGCCATCTTAGCAGCACTTGGGGCTGTTGGGAGCTTGGCTGGGGGATCAGCTGCCATAGCAAAAACAGTAATAGATGCCAAGAAAAATAGGGCAGAATTAGATGAATTGAAGCGCCATAACCTGGCCATGAAGAAACAAGGCAAAGGTGTTAAGAGAGCCATAAATAAGTTTAAAAAAAACAAGAGCCGCTTACAAACCAAGATATTGAAGCTTTAATCAAGCCACTGGGCATCAAACATTTTAGAGGTGTGTACATGTCTGATTCTTTACCAGAACAACCACTCAACAAAGAGTGTGGCATTGTTAATTTGGATAAGTACAAAAATCAGGGCACTCACTGGATTTGTTATCTTAAATATTTAAAAGATGAGGCATTTGTGTTTGATTCATTTGGAGGTGTTCCACCTGAAAATTTAGTAAAATATCTAAAATCAGCTAATCTTTATTACAATAATGCCCGTGTTCAAAATTTCAAAAATGTTAATTGTGGACATTTGTGTTTATCTGTTCTCAGATATATGTCTCAAATAAATAAACCATCAATTGAAAATTTTCAAAAGGCCTTGTGGTATTTAAAACATCATGGGGGTATTCCATCTCACCAGCCAAAATTCAATATTGAAACTCAGATTACATGATGATATAGTGTATCCCAAAACAATAGCTCTCAGAGCATTTTATGGCATGTACTTGATCCCTAATATTACACACCACAACAACAAAATTGCAGTAGGGGATCAAAAAATTGTCATCACTCCAGGGCAATATAATCTGTCCACTCTAAATGCTCAATTACCCAGAGGTATAGTATTAACTCAAAATTCTGTCACTCACAGAGTAGAGATTGTATCTGCTACAGAAACAGTGGATCTGGGTACTATAGGAGAGCTGTTATGCTTTGAGAACAACACAAAACTTGAACCAGCCATCAAACACACTGCTATTAATATACCCAAATTCTTAGCCATAGAGACTCTGAATATTCACTGTAATGTGGCTGAGGGTATGATCACCAAATCAAATGGCATAGGCACTCACAAACAAACTGGCATCATTGCAACATTTAAACCTAATTCTGAATTTATGGAGCCCATCATCTACACTCCATCCCCAACATTATATTTTCCTGTGTGCCATAATAGAATAGATTACATTGAGTTGATGGTCACTAATGAAAAAGAAGAATTAGTTGATTTTGCTGGAGCCACAACAACTGCAATCATAGAGATTAATATTTAAATAAAAATACATACAAAAGAATTGGAAAATATTGAGAGTTATGAGCTACAATCATTCCCCCCAAACAGGAGGACATTTGCAAATTTAAATCAACCCAACACAGAGATTGAGGTTGATCTTGATGTAGGGGATGGCTTTATACACCCCCACAGAGCAGATCTATACATCAAATTTGATGTTGTAAAGCTCGATGGTACAGATTATCCGGCAAATTCAAATATAAGATTGGTGGACAATTTTGTGCCGCATCTGTTCTCTGAAATTGAGATCAGAATACATGGTGTTGTTATAAACAGAGTGGATTATCCCGGCATTACCTCCACAGCTTTGGCCACACTAAAATTATCCAAAACCGAGGCTTCTTACTACAAAATAGGTGGATTTGAGTCTGGTGATAAAATTATATCTAAGAGCCACACAGTGCTGTTCCCTATGCGCCTGTTGCCAGGATTCTTCTCAGATTACAAAGATATTATGTGGAAGGGTGGTTTAAGAATCACATTTAGAAGAGCTGCCAATGATAATAATGCTTTGATGAGGTACAGCACATTAAACTCTACAGGGGAAGCTTTGCCTAATACCCTACCTGATGAGGGCAAGTGCCTTATTCAGACTATGGAGCTAAGAATCCCAGTTGTTGTTGTTGAATATGAGGCCAGTTATGCTCTGAAATACAAAGCAGATATAATAAAAAATCCACAGATTCCTTCACAATTTTATACATATCAATGTGTACAGAAGCCTGCCGCTGGTACTTGTTATGAGTTTGATGCTACAAATTCATTCTCCAGTATACAATACGACATGCCGGATTTTGTGGTGGTACTGTTTCAGACTGGAAGACACAATAATCAGGAAAAAAAATTCAAGTAGATTTGATAACTGCAACATCAAGAACATATATCTTAAAAATGGCAGAAATGAGGTATTCCCTAGAGAAAATTATAATTTAGACATGTCCAAGAATGATTTCCTTAAATTATATGAAGCATTTACAGCATACAAAAGGGTCACTACTGGCAATACTGACATGTATTACACACCAGATGAATTCAAAGCACAGAGACCCATGTTTGTCATCAACACTTCAAAAGGAAAACAAGTTGTGATTAATGACAGGACAAACATTAAAATTATCTGTGAATTCCACGATACACTCCCTGATGACACCATATGTAGTGTTATTCTCATAGGTGAAAAATCATATGTTTATGATGTAAGAAATGAGAGAGTCACAGAGCAATTCTAGAAGATTTACATTATCTTAATACTAGATATACAAGTTGAGCCTGGTGCCCAATTGAACTTAAACCGGAAGTAAATATGTGTGTGTGTGTGTGTGTGTGTGTGTGTGTGTGTGTGTGGGTGTGTGTGTGTGTGTGTGTGTGTGGGAGTGTGGGTGTGTGTGTGTGTGTGTGTGTGTGTGTGTTAATACGTTTGGCCTAGTTTTAAGTGTAGCCAAAAAAAATATCAAGAGGGGCATATTTTTAACAAATTTATGGACAACAATCTCACAGAAGTGCCTTTTATAAGTGTAGGCAAATCAATCTGAGGGGGGTCATACTTTCACAGGAAATTCCCGAGGGCATTTTTACAAAAATCTTGGATTAGACAGGGTTCCACACTTGAGCAAAAAACTCATATGGGCATGTTGAGCTTGTTTTAAGTGTAGCCAAATCTGCCTGAGGGGGGTTCATACTTTATCGCGCCAATAATAGCATCAATTACACTTATATATGTCAAATGAAAGATAAGCGTTTACGCTAAAATGTTTGTTTGCGACATTTTCTTCTCAGATGCCTAGATTATTAATACATAAATATAAATATAAAATAAATAGTAAAAAATACGATTTTTTTACTTATCCGCGATTGACTACTTAACGGTTGCTCCTATCGAAAAACTAAAGATAACATTAAATATAACATCCGCCATCTTGGATTGGCCGCCAATTCTATTAGCTACCACTTTGAGATGGCAAGCATGATTATTTGGTATCCTTACACACCCATATAACTGTGGCATAAAGGAAAATTAGTACCCCCTAATTATACCGAATTCTGATTTTGGCCACTTGGCCCATAGACTATAAGCACTGATGTTTCATTACATTTTTACTCGCCACCACTTCATAGGTGCCAACTTTAGGGATGCATGGTACTTTCTCCCCCCCCTAATTCCTCAAGAAGTATAAAAAAGTTATTGTTAATCTTGATCCCTCAATATTTATGTGAAGTTGCCGCCTCTGGTGATCCTACTTACCGGAGTTGCTGCTGTGTGCCTGTTTACTTCATTTGTTGGCAGTGTGTCAGGCGAATGGAGGAATCACTGTAGTTGTCAGTTCCATTCTAGTTACGAAAATTATAATCAACATAACTTTATTTTGTAGATGAAGTATTATCTCAAACTGTTGGAAAATACCTTCGTGTGATGTTGAAAATGAAAATGAAAGAAAAATCTTGTACGGTCAGCTCGCAACATTAAGACTAAACGGGTGTCATCATGACTTCACTATGTGTGTGCGTCTCCATTACAGGACAGAATACACCTTGAACAGTCAAGGAGACAAGGTTTGCCTCAGCGATAAGATTGGGGCGAGGAAATTTCCGGAATTGAGCCAGAAGCGTCCCCTTCCTGCTCTCCCTCTGGTGACGTCATTGGTTGACATTTTCAATTAGAGTCGAATTACTTTCGGAACATCTCCAGCGGACTGCGCGAGTCTGTCTAGCGAGCCTAGTGGGCGTGTAGAACCTGAGTAAGGGGCTTAGCGATAAGTTCCGGGTTGAGATGACGTCAGCGGCTCGCTTGGTTAATTGGCTGCTTCGAGAGTTGTGACTCGTTCCGAAGCTTCAAATGCATAACAACCAAAGATGTTACGGAAATAATCTCCCTCTACCTTCGCCGGCCGCAAATAAGCGAAGGTCGAGAATAGTGCTGTCACACGTAACATATAATTCACTTTGTATGTGGAATTATTGTTCGTGTGAATATTTTTTTTAAAATTATATTTCACTACTTTTTTTAAAATGTTAACAGCGGCAAAAGCACTTCCTATAAGCAGTGTGGTATTTGGAAAAATTTCAGGGTGGGAGAATTCCAGTTACTTCTTTCGAAGCATTCAGGTATTGAATATAATAGGAACATAGCGTCCCCAAGGAGCAAATGTTGTTGTTGATTTGGTGTTTTAAGTCTACTTCACTTTATGCACAGTAAGGCTAATCGGGACTGGGCCTACAGTTTAAAGTGGGATCCGAACCACTATCTGCCTCCAGCGGGTATCGAACCCGAGACCCATTGATTACAAGGCAACGACGATACCACTGCGCCATCGGGGAGGCCCCCCAAGGGGCATAGATTTACAAGTTATGAAGGGGTGTAGTAATGAGAGGGAGGAATTTCGCCATACAATACCACCCTACCCGCCTTCTAAGTCAGGAAAAAGCAAATATTATTTTTCGTGAACTAAAGAACTTACTGAAAATATTCCAGAACACATCCACACATGATGCTTTGCTCACGTACTCAATTTAGTGCTTACAGACACAGCACAGTGTCTGAATGTTAGCTTGTTGCAAGAAACTCAAGTGTTTCCGAGTATCACGAACTCCTGGAAGTTTACTTGCTGCAGAATCCCAGCGTTAAACTTGCAGCAAGAGGAACCAGAAGATGGAGAAGCAGAAGTGATGCCACAATATAAATATTTGGTCGTCTGCATTGCTGGACTGAAGATCACCAAAATCGAGAGGGAATACATGAACGTGTGTTCTGTCAACTGTTTACAACACTTTTTCTCATTGCCCATTAAGAATGAATTTAACAAAAAAGTGAGAACTGATGCCACAACACTTCTGAACGAGTTCACAGCTTTCGAGACAATCATGGAAGTTGAGAGGAAATTTGAATAAATGGATCAAATAGAAGTTATAACTGTAGGAGAGAGGAAGTTTGCAAGTACAATATGCAATCTGCATACAGTGTTATTCGTAAGTACAATGTTTATTCCCTGCAGTGCAGGAAATAGTGATAATTTCGAAGCATTCTTCCTCATGCAGTGTGCACAAGGCATTTTAATTGCTAATGATAATGACAATATTTTCAACAAATTTTGTTGTGAAAGTTCTGAAATGAAAAAGTTTTCATTCCCTGTAAAATATAATTTTACTTCTGGTTCGTTTTAATAGAAAAAACAAGAGAAAAACAACTGTTAGTTGAAAGTACCTAATAATAGTGTAAATTATTTTAAGGTAAACAATTCCATAAAATAACAATTTATGTGATGATGCACGTAACGAATTTTTCACAGTCCTTTTATGCATCACGAGATATACAGTGGATTCTTTTTAATTCGAACTCCAAGGAGATATGGAAAAAATGAACTATCCAAAATTTGTATTATTTCAAGAGGAACATCTGTTCGAAATACCGAATAATTAGAAATATTCAAGTTCGAATTAATAAGACTCAACTGTATATTTATGATTTTATAATTTGGGGTTAAATTGAAGTACGTTTAAACTTTAGTGAAACAATTTGACGCTTTTTTTGTCATCTGTGTTGGTATAATATTTTTAACAATTTATTGAATTTCTTACGCCTACTTTAGTATAGCCTACATTAACAATGTGTACATCAATTCAGCCTTTACTATAATGCTAGGCCAATACAATCAACGATTCTTGGGGGTGCCCTCTTAAAGAAAATTGCCATCGCCCTATTGGCAGTCCCAGTCCGCCCCTGTGCAGTATGTAAAAGGAAATTGCATAAAAAATTAACTTAAATAAAACACGTATAATGTATGCAATGACAATAGAGTTTACACTTACAGTATTGAAATTATAATAATAATAGTAGAAGATGGTAATATTATTTTAAAAGGAATATTAAACATTTCTTATATTTTAACAATATTAGATTACAATGCACAACAATAACTACCTTCTCATTACACTGTGTATGCCTCTTTTACATAACATTTTTCAATATCACCTAGAGTTTATCACTTTCTGATGTGTTAACCGTCATCAATGAATATTTTCAGCAAAGTAGAAACTATTACATCTGTCAAAAATTTTCCTGTGAATTTATTCAATAAGACAACATTAAACATTTCTCCGGTTTTCTAAAATAATCAGATTTCGTTCCCATTACGGGATTAAGACAGCTGGGCAGATTTCTCTTCCGAAACGGTATTACGAAAACAGCTCTGGAGATTTTTCTTCTTAAACGGGATTACTAAGACAGGTGGGCAGATTCCTCTTCCAAAACGGGATTACCAAGACAGCTCTGGAGATTCATCTTCTCAAACAGGATTAATAAGACAGCTGGTCAGATTCCTCTTCCAAAACGGGATTACCAAGACAGCTCTGGAGAGTTCTCTTCTCAAACGGGATTACTAAGACAGCTCTGGAGATTTTTCTTCTCAAACGGGATTACCAAGACAGCTCTGGAGATTTCTCTTCTCAAACGGGATTACTAAGACAGCTGGTCAGATTTCTCTTCTTGAACGGGATTACCAAGACAGCTCTGGAGATTCGTCTTCTCAAACGGAATTACTAAGACAGCTGGTCAGATTCCTCTTCCGAAACGGGATTACCAAGACAGCTCTGGAGATTTCTCTTCTCAAACGGGATTACTAAGACAGCTCTGGAGATTTCTCTTCTCAAACGAGATTACTAAGACAGCTGGTCAGATGTCTCTTTTCAAAACGGGATTACGAAGACAGCTCTGAAGGTTTTTCTTCTGAAAGGGATTACTAAGACAGCTGGGATGATATTTCTTTTCAAACTGGATTACGAAGACAGCTCTGGAGATTTTTCTTCTCAAACGGGATTACTAAGACAGCTGGGATGATATTTCTTTTCAAACTGGATTACGAAGACAGCTCTGGAGATTTTTCTTCTCAAACGGGATTACTAAGACAGCTGGGCAGATGTCTCTTTTCAAAACGGGATTACGAAGACATCTCTGAAGGTTTTTCTTCTGAAACGGGATTACCAAGACAGCTGGGCAGATTTCTATTCCGAAACGAGATTACCAAGACATCTCTGGAGATTTTTCTTCTTAAATGGGATTACAAAGACAGCTGGGCAGATGTCTCTTTTCAAAACCGGATTACGAAGACATCTCTGAAGTTTTTGCTTCTGAAACGGGATTACCAAGACAGCTGGTCAGATTTATATTCCGAAACGGGATTACCACGACATGTCTGGAGATTTCTCTTCTTAAACGGAATTACAAAGACAGCTGGGCAGACTACTCTTCTCAAACGGGATTACGAAGACAGCTCTGAATGTTTTTCTTCTGAAACGGGATTACCAAGACAGCTGGGCAGATTTCTCTTCTCAAACGGGATTACGAACACAGCTCTGGAGATTTCTCTTCTCAAACGGAATTACTAAGACAGCTCTGAAGGTTTTTCTTCTGAAACGGGATTACCAAGACAGGTGGGCAGATTCCTCTTCCGAAACGGGATTACGAAGACAGCTCTAGAGATTCGTCTTCTCAAACGGGATTACTAAGACAGCTGGTAAGATTCCTCTTCTCAAACGGTATTACGAAATCAGCTCTGGAGATTTTTCTTCTTAAACGGGATTACTAAGACATGTGGGCAGATTCCTCTTCCGAAACGGAATTACCAAGACAGCTCTGGAGATTCGTCTTCTCAAACGGGATTACTAAGACAGCTGGTCAGATTCCTCTTCCAAAACGGGATTACTAAGACAGCTCTGGAGATTTCTCATCTCAAATGGGATTACTAAGACAGCTCTGGAGATTTCTCTTCTCAAACGGGATTACTAAGACAGCTGTTCAGAATCGTCTTCCGAAACTGGAATACCAAGACAGCTCTGGAGATTTCTCTTCTCGAACGGGATTACTAAAACAGCTCTGAAGATTTCTCTTCTCAAACGAGATTACTAAGACAGCTGGGCAGATGTCTCTTTTCAAAACGGGATTACGAAGACAGCTCTGAAGGTTTTTCTTCTAAAACGGGATTACCAAGACAGCTGGGCAGATTTGTCTTCTCAAACGGGTTTACGAACACATTCTGGAGATTTTTCTTCTCAAACGGGATTACTAAGACAGCTGGGATGATGTTTCTTTTCAAACGGGATACGAAGACAGCTCTGGAGATTTTTCTTCTCAAACGGGATTACTAAGACAGCTGGGCAGATGTCTCTTTTCAAAACGGGATTACAAAGACAGCTCTGAAGGTTTTTCTTCTGAAACGGGATTACCAAGACAGCTGGTCAGATTTCTATTTCGAAACGGGATTACCAAGATATCTCTGGAGATTTCTCTTCTTAAACTGGATTACGAAGACAGCTCTGAAGGTTTTTCTTCTGAAACGGGATTACCAAGACAGCTGGTCAGATTTCTATTCCGAAACGGGATTACCAAGATATCTCTGAAGATTTCTCTTCTCAAACGAGATTACTAAGACAGCTGGGCAGATGTCTCTTTTCAAAACGGGATTACGAAGACAGCTCTGAAGGTTTTTCTTCTAAAACGGGATTACCAAGACAGCTGGGCAGATTTCTCTTCTCAAACGGGTTTACGAACACAGCTCTGGAGATTTTTCTTCTCAAACGGGATTACTAAGACAGCTGGGATGATGTTTCTTTTCAAACGGGATTACGAAGACAGCTCTGGAGATTTTTCTTCTAAAACGGGATTACTAAGACAGCTGGGCAGATGTCTCTTTTCAAAACGGGATTACGAAGACAGCTCTGAAGGTTTTTCTTCTGAAACGGGATTACCAAGACAGCTGGGCAGATTTCTATTCCGAAACGGGATTACCAAGATATCTCTGGAGATTTCTCTTCTTAAACGGGATTACAAAGACAGCTGGGCAGATTACTCTTCTCAAACGGGATTACGAAGACAGCTCTGAAGGTTTTTCTTCTGAAACGGGATTACCAAGACAGCTGGGCAGATTTCTATTCCGAAACGGGATTACCAAGACATCTCTGGAGATTTCTCTTCTTAAACGGGATTACAAAGACAGCTGGGCAGATTACTCTTCTCAAACGGGATTACGAAGACAGCTCTGAAGGTTTTTCTTCTGAAACGGGATTACCAAGACAGCTGGGCAGATTTCTATTCCGAAACGGGATTACCAAGATATCTCTGGAGATTTCTCTTCTTAAACGGGATTACAAAGACAGCTGGGCAGATTACTCTTCTCAAACGGGATTACGAAGACAGCTCTGAAGGTTTTTCTTCTGAAACGGGATTACCAAGACAGCTGGGCAGATTTCTATTCCGAAACGGGATTACCAAGACATCTCTGGAGATTTCTCTTCTTAAACGGGATTACAAAGACAGCTGGGCAGATTACTCTTCTCAAACGGGATTACGAAGACAGCTCTGAAGGTTTTTCTTCTGAAACGGGATTACCAAGACAGCTGGGCAGATTTCTATTCCGAAACGGGATTACCAAGACATCTCTGGAGATTTCTCTTCTTAAACGGGATTACAAAGACAGCTGGGCAGATTACTCTTCTCAAACGGGATTACGAAGACAGCTCTGAAGGTTTTTCTTCTGAAACGGGATTACCAAGACAGCTGGGCAGATTTCTATTCCGAAACGGGATTACCAAGACATCTCTGGAGATTTCTCTTCTTAAACTGGATTACGAAGACAGCTCTGAAGGTTTTTCTTCTGAAACGGGATTACCAAGACAGCTGGTCAGATTTCTATTCCGAAACGGGATTACCAAGATATCTCTGAAGATTTCTCTTCTCAAACGAGATTACTAAGACAGCTGGGCAGATGTCTCTTTTCAAAACGGGATTACGAAGACAGCTCTGAAGGTTTTTCTTCTAAAACGGGATTACCAAGACAGCTGGGCAGATTTCTCTTCTCAAACGGGTTTACGAACACAGCTCTGGAGATTTTTCTTCTCAAACGGGATTACTAAGACAGCTGGGATGATGTTTCTTTTCAAACGGGATTACGAAGACAGCTCTGGAGATTTTTCTTCTAAAACGGGATTACTAAGACAGCTGGGCAGATGTCTCTTTTCAAAACGGGATTACGAAGACAGCTCTGAAGGTTTTTCTTCTGAAACGGGATTACCAAGACAGCTGGGCAGATTTCTATTCCGAAACGGGATTACCAAGATATCTCTGGAGATTTCTCTTCTTAAACGGGATTACAAAGACAGCTGGGCAGATTACTCTTCTCAAACGGGATTACGAAGACAGCTCTGAAGGTTTTTCTTCTGAAACGGGATTACCAAGACAGCTGGGCAGATTTCTATTCCGAAACGGGATTACCAAGACATCTCTGGAGATTTCTCTTCTTAAACGGGATTACAAAGACAGCTGGGCAGATTACTCTTCTCAAACGGGATTACGAAGACAGCTCTGAAGGTTTTTCTTCTGAAACGGGATTACCAAGACAGCTGGGCAGATTTCTATTCCGAAACGGGATTACCAAGATATCTCTGGAGATTTCTCTTCTTAAACGGGATTACAAAGACAGCTGGGCAGATTACTCTTCTCAAACGGGATTACGAAGACAGCTCTGAAGGTTTTTCTTCTGAAACGGGATTACCAAGACAGCTGGGCAGATTTCTATTCCGAAACGGGATTACCAAGACATCTCTGGAGATTTCTCTTCTTAAACGGGATTACAAAGACAGCTGGGCAGATTACTCTTCTCAAACGGGATTACGAAGACAGCTCTGAAGGTTTTTCTTCTGAAACGGGATTACCAAGACAGCTGGGCAGATTTCTATTCCGAAACGGGATTACCAAGACATCTCTGGAGATTTCTCTTCTTAAACGGGATTACAAAGACAGCTGGGCAGATTACTCTTCTCAAACGGGATTACGAAGACAGCTCTGAAGGTTTTTCTTCTGAAACGGGATTACCAAGACAGCTGGGCAGATTTCTATTCCGAAACGGGATTACCAAGACATCTCTGGAGATTTCTCTTCTTAAACGGGATTACAAAGACAGCTGGGCAGATTACTCTTCTCAAACGGGATTACGAAGACAGCTCTGGAGATTCGTCTTCTGAAACGGGATTACCAAGACAGCTGGGCAGATTTCTCTTCTCAAACGTGATTACGAACACAGCTCTGGAGATTTTTCTTCTCAAACGGGATTACTAAGACAGCTGGGCAGATGTTTCTTTTCAAACGGGATTACCAAGACAGCTCTGAAGATTCGTCTTCTGAAACGGGATTACTAAGACAGCTGGTCAGATTCCTCTTCCGAAATGGGATTACCAAGACAGCTCGGAAGATTTCTCTTTTCAAACGGGATTACTAAGACAGCTGGGTAGATTTCTCTTCTCAAACGGAATTAGTAAGACAGCTCTGGAGATTTTTCTTCTTAAACGGGATTACAAAGACAGCTGGTCAGATTTCTCTTCTCGAATGCTGTTTCTAAGACAGCTGGGAAAATATCACTTCTGAAACTCTGTTACTATGTCAGCTGGGCAGATATCTCTTCTCAAACGCAGTTACCAAGAGAGCTGGGCTGATTTCTATTCACAAACGGAATTACTGAGACAACTCTGAAGGTTTCTCTCGTTTAAGGTTATTTTATGGTAGATGTAGATGGCTGTATTGGAAATGCGATTATTAGGGAAGTAATCCAAGGTCTCTTCTCACCTTGTATATACCTGTTAAAAATGGGAAGTTACTAGAAGCCGGAAATTAATTTTAACTGATATCTGGTCTCTATCACGGAAATGTCTGAAGGAAGTGAATGAGATGTAGCATACAAATACAAACAAACGATTCATTAATCAATTTAGTGCATTCACACAAACTACACAGAGCAGGTTTTTTTTTCAACCATGGTGTGATAACTGGTATAAGGTGACATTTCTAATTGCAGTGTTTCATTACATCATCTGGGAAAGTAAGACTCCAGAATTCTCAACCAATGAAGTCGTGAGAGGGGAAGTAAGTGTATGGAGTTGTAAACGTGACTTCAGCTACAAGTTGTTTCTAGATTTCCACACTGCTTATTTCCACCCACTCGCTTTCTGCCCTTCTCTACTGTTATGCGAGGTTTTGCTCCACAGATTCTCGAGACACAGTGTGTAAAGGTCAACAGAAAATTATTTATTACATTTCTTAAATCAGCGAATAAAATTGATTAGTTTATATTGTAATAAAATATATTATTGTTTAGTCTTGCAAAGCACCAAATGTTTCCTTTATGCATAAATATTTTCTGAGCAATTAATAGGTAACAAATGATTCCATTGTTGAAATGAACAGGAAATACTTGTATCTAATAAAGTTGGAAATTCATAGATAATCCCCCGTGTTTGTATCTTAATTTTTCTCGGCGTTATCAACAGTTACCATATCATCGAGTGTTTACTATGTACACTACTGTTTCAAATCAATATAAACATTAATGTACTCTTGAGATAATTTAAGTCGCAATACGTGTATTTTTTGTGTTATATTGTGTATGGCTATTCCAATTTCATACTCAGTAATTTTCATCTGTTAATTCGTTTTGATTGGTACCTTCTTCTGATAAACGAATACGATAATCGAAGCATTTTGTGTCTAGTCAAGTTTATATTATTACCGTGTTTAATTTTACACGGAGTTGTGATTTGTACAATTGCTTTCTATTGTTGACATAATATTTTTAAGGTATTAACTACAGGAAAAGTGTAATTTGATTATGATGACAATTAATGTCTCTAGTGGGCAGACAGATTGAGCAAATTTAGAGTGTATTAAAAAATTTAGTTCTGACTGTAACGGAACTGAACTTCCTGCACTTTCTTAGGTGCTAATATATGATAGGGCATGATTGGCACAAGATGAAGCAACCGAAAATATCAATTTGTGTCTGGAGTTTTAAAATTACTTTAAAACAATGCCCACGATGACAACAAAAGCACGTTGATTATTTGCAGTAACAATATTAAGGATGATGGAAATATGTCTAGGTCTATTTGAAATTAATTTCTTGATATGAGTTTTCTTGGTCGCTTTTCTGTCACTTTTGGCTAATCGCGACAATGAGGATGAGTGTTGCCATTATGGAGGGACGCTCATCCCCAGACCGGGATTTGAGCCAGGGGCCCCTGTTTCGTAGCTGTGCTAACCACTCCGCCAAGGAAGTCCGCTCCTAGGCAAACCTGAATTGAATTTATTTTTTGGGGGAAGTGGGGAATCTCGCATACAGTATAGTGCTGCAAGTACAGACTTGTACAAGAAAGTTCTGTTTTCTTTGGTACAATAATACATAATCTTTTGCAAACAACACTCTCTCATTGTATGAATTCCATATATGCAGTGGCGGCGATTGGGTTCCGAAACTAGGGGCGCAAGGTGGAAAAAGTTGTGGGGGTGGGCAAGAACTGTTTACTATTCCTTGGTACATAAGGTTTAGCATAGTGCGGAAACAAAAGTGACAAAAAGTGGGGGGAGGCAAGCGCCTCACCTCGCCCCCCCCTTAATTGCCTTCACTGCATAGTAGTTGTATTGATACTACGGACAGCGCCGGAAAGGAAGAGCTTCTCTCCAGCAGCTTTGCTACACTTAAAACTTGCTTAACATGAGCATATGAGATTTTTGCTCAAGTGTGGAGCTCTTCCTAATCCAAGATTTTTGTAAAAATGCCCTCGGGAATTTTTCAGAAAGGAAGAGCTTCCTCAGATTGATTTGTACATACTTACAAAAGTTGCATCAGCCAGATTTTTGTCCATAAACTTGTCAATTTTTGGCCACACCAGAAATTAAGCTTATACACATACATATTTACTTCTGGTTTAAGTTTAATTGGATACCATTCAATTTGCTTATCTAATATTAAAACAATGTAATATGTAGAGCCCTCTTCTAGAATTGCTCTGTGCTTGCATGTTTCCCCCTCTGTGGCAATGTGTGGAATTCCCGAGACGGTAGTATTGATTTTTTTCCTCAGCGCCAGTATTTACAGAAATTCCCGATTATTGCATCAGCCAGTTATGTGAGAGTGACTGAGGGGAATAGATGTGTTGATACAGTGCTTCTCATACTTACAGGCCTGTTTGGTTTAATTGAGCATTATAAAATCTGATATTTGTTGTAATCCACTCATATTTAGAGTCAAGCTTATATTTGTCCCAGCCTGTTATACATAACAAGGTCATTGCCATTCTATACATGCATGTCCGTGCAGGCATTTGCGGAATGGCAGTGTGAATGAATATTCCACTTGTAAGCTATTGGCTTTACAACCTGTCATAATAAGCATAAAGATTAGATTTAAAACCCAGGAAATTTTATATAAATACCAAAGCCAAAAATATTAAGTGTATACACACCTACACATATACACACATATACAAAGCACACAGCTGAACCCAACTGATATTTTTTATTCAGTATAAAGTTTTGAATTGAAACCCAAGAAATTGTATATAATAAACAACAACAAAAATGCCGAATCAAAAATATTGTAATCAATGCAATAAAAATATATTTAGCTCTAATTGGGCCAGACACCAAAAGATTTGTAACCCGGACAAATACAGAACTCCCACAAAAATTTGCCCCAAATGCAATAGAAAATACAGCATGCAATACTTCACATATACACATAAAGATACTTGCTCTGCACAACCATCTACATCTGGTCTGAAAAGAAAGCACGAAGCACCTCTTAATGCCAGAGCAGCAAAGCAGCCACGCCATGAACCTATCCGTAGCAGTTTTAACGGCCAATTAAGGGATCACCGGTTTGTATCAGAGCCAAGATGTGGCATTGAGAATTTCTTGAATAGTATAAATTCTAATCTGCAGGCAATTCTTAATGCACAAAATGGCTCTTATAAGCTCTCCCTCAAATTGTTTGTACAATATAAGAAGCCAAATGGCACAAAATTTACACATCCCCACTTAACAGAAACTGTACCTGTATATTCAAATGCAAATTCAGACAAAATAATAAGCAGCTTGATAAATCAACTGAATATCAAACACTCTGAATTTGCGGCAAAAGAGTCAGGATGGAGCCTATGCGGTTCATCACACAAGTTATATGTTAATATTTCTGAATTCAGCCCATTACAAGGATCTACATATGTGCCATTACCTGCCAATATCAAAAACAAAAGAGCCGTGGTCAATATAAAAAACACCGACCAGAAATGCTTTTTGTGGTGTATATTAGCTGCTTTGTATCCAGTTTCAAGGGATCCTCAAAGAATAACTTATTACAAACAGCATGAACATGATTTTGACGATGTAATGGAGGGTTTAGAATATCCAATGTCAGTTCAGAATATTGATAAATTTGAAAAAAAGGCCAGGCACATCAATGGCAAACAATTATCTATTAATGTATTTATTTGTTCCACTGGCAATTGCCCGATAGCACCTCTCAGAATCAGTATACTTGATGATGAAGCTGCAATTCCGATTGATCTGCTCTTAATTGAAGGGGATGGCACATATCATTACACTCTAATACATAATCTTCAAGCTTTAGTGAGAACACAACTAGACAAAACTCATACAATATTTAAGTTGTGCAGAAGATGCTTAACTGTATTTGATGGTCAAAAAATGGTAAATGGGGTTCGTGAAAAAATGCAGAAATTGCCAAAAACAAGTTAATTGAGCATCTGAAATACTGTGGCAACCATAAACCTGTTCATATGGTGATGCCCAATCCAAGTGAAAATTGCAAATTCAAAAAATATGAAGCCTTGTTGGAACACCCAGCACATATTGTCTGTGATTTCGAATCGAACCTCAAACCTCTTGCATTCTGTAGCCCAGATCCCGAAGAATCTTCAACTACACCATACCAGTTACATGAACCTTCCAGTTTTTGTTATGTAGTTGTACGGGATGGTATTGTTATTAAAGAATATTCATACAAGGGACCAAATGCCATCAAAATATTTGCACATAGAATAGAAAATGTGTGCCGTGACATAGCATCTAACATCTTATTAAAATCAAAGCCTATGTTGCCTTTAACAGAGGAACAGATTGAAGATTTCAACAATGCAGAAAAATGCCCGGTATGTGATTCTGAATTTTCAGATACAAATATCAAGGTACATCACCATTCTCATACAGATGGTCGATATAAACAGGCCCTGTGTAATAGCTGTAATATTAAGATCAAGAGACCAAGATTTGTCCCCATATTTTGCCATGGAGCATCCAATTATGATTTCCATCATCTGATCAGGTACGAGGGGTTTGACAAGCAGAATTTAAATATTTTAGCTGAAAATGATGAAAAATATATATCTATTAGCAAGATAATTAAAGTTGATGGTGTTCCTATTCACATAAGATTTCTTGATTCTTACAGATTTTTATCTGCTGGCCTGGCCACACTGGCCTCTCAATTATCTGATGATCAATTCAAAATCACACGTGCATTGTTTCCAAATCAGGACCTGAAATTAATTAGGCGGAAGGGTGTATATCCATATGACTATGTTACAGATTTTTCTAAATTTGATGAGTGTTCCCTGCCACCACAACAAGCATTTTACAGCAAAATCAGAGGATCTGGAATCACTGATGATGATTATCACCATGCTCAGTTGATGTGGAACAATTTAAAATGCAAGACATTTGGTGATTATCACATGGCATATTTAAAACTTGATGTAACCCTCTTAGCTGATATATTGCAAGCATTCAGAAAATCTTCCATGCAAAATTATAAACTGGATCCAATATATTTTTACAGTGCCCCGGGCCTAGCATGGGCTGCAACGTTTTTGAACACTAAAATGCAATTGGATCTGATCCACGATCAAGATAAGTATCTGTTTATGGAGAAATGTATAAGAGGAGGGATGGTGCAATGTTCCCAGAGATATGCCAGAGCAAATAACAAGTATATGCCTGATTATGATCCAGCACGGCCATCAAATTATATAACGTATGTAGATGCAAACAACCTCTATGGTCACGCCATGATGCAAAAACTGCCATATGCAGAGCTTGAATGGGTTGAAAATTTCAATATTGAAGATCTTAAGGACTTTGATGACAGTGAATATGGCCTATTCATAGAGGTTGATCTGACAATTCCTGATGATTCGCACAATAAATTTTCTGATCTGTCCCCAATTCCCGAGGTCCAGTGCTCACCTGGCTCTAAACAGAAGAAGCTCATGATGACACTGGAGCCGAAACAAGGATATGTCATATATTACAAAAACCTCCAGTTCCTGATGAAACATGGTGTTCAAGTGACCAAAGTTGGAAAAGTTTTGAGGTTCAGGCACTCAGAATGGTTGAAACCATACATTGATACAAATACAGAGCTTCGAACATCTGCAAAGAGCCAATTTGATAAGGGCTTGTTTAAATTGATGGTGAATTCTGTGTATGGCAAAACTATTGAAAATGTCAGAAAACATACCGATGTTAAAATAATTACTGACCCCAGCCTGAGCAAAAAATTGGTTGCAAAGCCCAACTTCAATTATAGAAGAATTTATGATGAGAATATGGCACTTTTCAACATGAAGAAAACAAAGATCAAATTTGATAAACCTATTTATGAAGGGGCTGTGATATTGGAATCGTCCAAATTACATATGTTAACATTGTATTATGATGTGCTGAAACCTTTTTATGGTGATCGTGTAAAATTATTGTACATGGACACGGATAGTTTTATTCTTGATATTCAAACAGAAGATGTTTATAAAGATATGTCACAGCCTGAATTGTTTCAATACTTTGATACCAGTGAACATACAAGGATTCAACCCCACAACAAAAAGGTGCCTGGCAAGTTAAAAGATGAGACACTTGGTGATGTTATTGTGAAATTTGCTGGGTTAAGTGCCAAGATGTACACTTTTAAAACATGTAGTGCTGTTGTCAAAAAAGCCAAGGGCATTGGCAGAGTTACTGTTGAAAAAGATCTCCAATTTGAAGATTATGAAAATTGCATCAAATCCCAGAATTCAATCAAAACATCAGAAAATAGAATTCAGAGTGAGGATCACTTGTTGACTTCAAATGTTGTAAGAAAAGTGGCCCTGGACCCACATGATGATAAGAGATGCATTTTGTCATGTGGCATACATACTTTACCATGGGGTCATTGTGATTTGAAAAGTGGGAATCAATGCCCAATTACAGAGCATGATTTGAAATAAATAAACATGCCTATGAACTTATTTGGGTTCAAAAAACAGGCTATTATGGACCTGCCGACACCACAAGCCTCTCCTGATAGGCTGTCTAAACTGAGTGGCTTGTTAATTATTCATCTGAACAGCATACTTACAGATAATAATGAAGAAACAGGTAAAACATTGTACATATTTAACAATAATTTAAATCATTACCAATTACCTGTAGGTGGGCAATTGCAATTTATTACAACCCCTGAGGGTGATGTCAAGATTTCAGTAGGGAGAAATATTTACAGAATTAAGCACTCAAACATGGTTTCTGGCACTGTTTATACTGTTTCTGCTGGTGACTGCTTATATATTGAGGTCCCTGGATCTTATGACAAGCTTATACCCTTTTTTATAGAATTAAGAATCAGATACTCTATAATAAATAACCACTAAAACAAAATGCCTAATGATATATTTGGCCATACAAGACATGAAGATCACAGTGATGAGATTCTGATGCTTGATGTCAGAGTCAAGAAATTAAGAAGTGATTTACAAGCTTTGCAAACCACACTCAATGCCAGTCTTCAATTAGAAATTACAAATTTACAATCACAATGCATGGACCCTCTTCTTAAAATTGATTCTGAACTCAAATTGCTGCTTCAGAGATATACTGATTTGGCAACATTGGATAATTTTCAAAGTTTAGAAGAAGCTGTAGCAGCTCTTCAAGCCAAATTTAAGACCCAGGCCACCAACTCCGAGCAATTGAAACAGCAATTGGAAGAGCAGATAAATAATGTCCAGACACAGCTCCAAACAATTGTCAAAAGCATAAAATCACAAGAAGATTTTGATCTAGTGATTTCCACTCTAAAAGAACAGATTCAGTCACTCCAGATACCTAACCTGGATCCTCTGCACAATGCCATAGCCGAGGTTAAAGAAAAAATTGAGACGCTTGAAAATTTTATGAACAACTTGCCATCTTCTGATGCTTTGAATGCAATAACTCGGAGTGTAGCAAATATTAAGCTGCAACTTGAAACATATGAAGATTTTGGAAAAATTCAAAGTACCATAACCCATCTTGAAGGTACAATAGCAGCAGTGCAAAGTGATTTGGCAAATGTACTAGAATCTCGCCTGCCTGGGATTGTAGATACCCTTGTCAGTGTCCAGCAACAAATCACAAAGCTTGAAAACCTCAACACTGAATCTGAACTATCTCATTTTCATCACTTGATCGATGATATCCAAACAAAGCTTGAAATTTTACAACAATCAACACCCTCTCAGGCAGATATAGCCCTGCTCCAAAATGCTATGCAAAATGTGGCTGATGCATCTGAATTAAACAATGTGAAATTGGCACTTGAATATTTGCAAAATACAGTATCAAATCTTCCCACATCACAGGAACTTAAAAATATAAAGAGGGCAGTGAATAGGATATTGAAATCAGAAGATATCAAGAATATCCAAGCAGAGATCAAACAACTCACTCAGACAGTGGCCACTCTACCAACAAATCAACATATTAATGAACTGCATGCCCTGTTTGAGGATATCAGAAGACAGGTCCATGATCTTACTGCTCAAAATTCAAAATTGGCAGTTGTTGAAAATTTGCAACAAATTGTAGCTAATATCAAGCAACAGCTAGGGACCATGGAATCCAATCAAGCAAATGCCCTGTCTGTTTTTGCCACCCAGCTTCAAGAAATTGTGCAACAATACAAGAAACTTATTGTGGACATAAAAATCAAGCCAGGCCATGATGATGTTGTTAGGACCATCAATGAGCACCTTGAATCTGTAACAAGCAGATTGCTTACAGCAGAAAAGGAAATAACAGGCATAATCGAGAATCCAAAACATACAGTAATTCTTGAATTGTACAGCATCCCCAACAAAGAATATGATTCACCATTTACACCAGGTGGCAAAATATATATGCTGTCCCCTGCACAATTTTATTACCAATTTTTTGTTGGGGGCACACTGAGACCAATCAAGATCAAATATTGGCATCAGCCACAGGCACACCACTACCCCACCTTATCAATAACAAATGCTGAGAACAAAGTGAAAATCACCAGTGTAGAATTAGAGGATTTTACAGACCCCAATACATTAGAAACAGCCTATACTGAAGATGATGGCTCTCTGGAATTTAAAATACAAATAGGGGACAAATTATATTTAGAAAATCCTGTAGTATCAGCTGCTGAACACCCCATAGTTGCAATATTCTTGTTTTCATACCATGTCTAGACAAATTATCGTTGATGAATTACACAGACAAGCCAGACATCATTTTAAGAGACTCCCAGTAGTCACAAAGGGCATAGATGATTTATGGCAGAGCGACTTGATTGAGTTGTCAAGTGGACAGTTGAAAAACTTAGACAAAATCAACAAGGGCTACAAGTATCTACTCACTGTAATAGATACATTTTCAAAATTTGCCTGGGCTGTGCCACTCAAATCTAAGACTGGAAAATGTGTTACAGAAGCCCTCAGGACAATCATCAATCAGAGTGGAAGATCACCGCGCTATTTGCAAACAGATAATGGCAAAGAATTTTATAATTCAGTGTTTCAACAATTTATTAAAAGCCAGGCAATAAAACATTACTCGAGTTACAGTGATCTCAAGGCCTCAATTGTAGAGAGATTTAACAGAACCTTAAAAAATCTTATGTATAAACAATTTACCCTCCAAGGTAATTATAAATGGATTAATATTCTTCCAGAACTTCTACATAAATATAACAACTCGGTCCATTCCACAATCAACATGAAACCCTCTGAAGTAACTTCATCTGATGAGCAAAAATTGATCAGGACTGTTTATTATCCTAGATACCAGCCAACAACAAGAAAGGCCAAATACAGGGTGGGTGATCAAGTAAGAATCAGCAAATATAGGCACTTATTCAAAAGAGGCTTTACAAGAAACTGGAGCACCGAATTATTTACAGTTGTTCAAGTTAAACCCGGAACCCTTAACACATATATAATAAAAGATCATCGAGGAGAAATTCTCAAAGGCAGATTCTATGAAGAAGAACTCAGCAAAACTAAGCAGCGTGACACATATCTCATAGAAAAAGTCATCCGCAGAAAAGGCAACAAGTTATTTGTCAAATGGCTGGGTCATCCGGAAAACAGCTGGATCGATGCAGACAAAGTGATAATATGAGCACCTGGGATGTTATAAAGAGGCTGCCAGAACCTGAACAACAGAATAAGAGAAATGGCAAATTGCTGCCTGATAATATTAGATGTCTTATTGTTGGGCCATCTGCTTGTGGTAAAACTACACTAATGGTTGACAATTTTTTATTGGCACCCAACTGGTTAGACTGGAAAAACAGGCACTTGTATGTTTTCTCTAAGAGCTTGGAACAATTAAAATATCAGCAGCTGATGAAGCTATATGATGGATTGGATATAGCCACTTTTGAACCAGATGTTAAGCCACTTCATGAATGTCTCGATAATTCTGTTGTTGTGTTTGATGACATTATACTGGATAATCAAAACAAGGTTAGAAATTTCTTTACACAGGGCCGACACAAAAACATTGATTGCTTCTACCTGGCACAGACTTTTTCAAAAATACCGAAGCAACTGATCCGAGACAACAGCAATTTTATATGTGTGTTTCATCAAGATCATACCAACCTCAAACACATACATGATGAATATGTAGGTGGGGACTTGAGCTACAATGATTTTTCTAAGTTTTGCAGCAGGTGCTGGAATCAAGACAGTTATGGGTTTGTTACAATTGATATGACAAGAACACCTAATACTGGAAAATACAGAAATAAAATCAACGATTTTCTAGACGTTGAAACATATATAAATAACCATGAAAAGGCCAATCATTGATGATCTTAAGTTAAGAGATTATCTTGTAAAAAGATTTAAGGGATGGAAATCAGAGAACCGGGGAATTTATGAAAAACACAAACAAACAGAACAGCCTGTAATTGATGCTATTAATAATTTAGGTAAGAATATCAAAACTGTTACAGAGCAAAATCAAAATTTGATCACAGAGCTTGTACCTGTAGCTGCAAGGAACATATTAGATTATCCATTCACCCCACTTTCCAGTATTCATACACCTAGTCCTGTTGCTCCTAGAAGAATTGAAGCTACTCAGGATCCTATTGAATTGGGTCTTCTTGCTCAAAAATATTTAACCACACCTAAAGACAACAAAGATGAGGTGTTTGGCTTATATGCTGACACAGAGCTTGACGGCAGCATCATACATAGAATTGGCAATTTCAGAGTAACATTTATGGGAGATGATCTGATTGTATATTCAGAATCTCATCTTGGACAAAGAGGTGGTTTTGTTAAATATCCCGGCACACCTGGGTTGTGGGAACTGATGACTAGGAAAAGGCCTGGCAGCTATACAGATCAAGATTATGAGCATTACAAAGAAATATTAATAAAATCAGATGCTCTATACCAGAACAATGATCCCACACAAAAAAGAGTCAAGTCTAGCAGTGGAGCAAAATACAATAATTTAATCAAGCCCATATGGTCACAGATCAAGACTGGCAGTGGAATCAAACAATACAACACCCTGCCTAAAGAATTTGTGTGGGTTGATGATGTCAGGAAACTTGTAGATAGGTTATTGGTGATAGCTGGGGAGGAAAATGCTGGGAACCACAATTTTTACAATGAAAAGGTTGGAATTATGGACATGATAAGCACAAAATTGTCTAATTTTATAGTGAATGACCCTAAGGGGATTGGATATCTCATAAAAATTATTAATACTTTACCACCTAAATTTTGGAATGTCTCTGAGGGCCGGGGGTTGGTTAATGACATTATAAACAAGCTGCCATTTGAACTACACATTCCAGGCTATCAGTATTGTGGTCCAGGTACAAAATTGGATCATAGATTAAACAGAGGGGATCCTGGTGTTAATCCCCTAGATGCTGCTTGTAGAGACCATGACATAGCATACAACACACATACCGATCTTGACAAGAGACATGTTGCAGACAAGAAATTAGAAGAGGCTGCATTTGGTAGATTTGTAAGCAAAGATGCTTCTTTGAGTGAAAAAATAGCAGCGTTGGGAACCACCATAGCTATGAGCACCAAACAAAAACTGGGGTGGGGGCTGTGAATATGTATATAATAAACCTAGAATGAAGGCCAAGGGTGTTATGTATCAAATACCTTATGCAGGTCTCAAATCTCTTAAAACTATTGACAGTCTCTTGACCAAAAAGCAGCGCAAGAAAAAAAGCTCTTGTCTTGCAAAAGGACATGGTATGAAATTGTTGCTTAGTACCCCCCAATTAAAAAAATTACAGCAATCAAGAAAAAAATCACATACAGGGGGTTTCATATTTACTATCCCGGCCATCTTAGCTGCTCTCGGGGCTGTTGGGAGCTTGGCTGGGGGATCAGCCGCCATAGCAAAAACAGTAATAGATGCCAAGAAAAATAGGGCAGAATTAGATGAGCAGAGGCGCCATAACCTGGCCATGGAGAAAAAAGGCAAAGGTGTTAAGAGAGCCATGAATAAGTTTAAAAAAAACAAGAGCCGCTTACAAACCAAGATATTGAAGCTTTAATCAAGCCACTGGGCATCAAACATTTTAGAGGTGTGTACATGTCTGATTCTTTACCAGAACAACCACTCAACAAAGAGTGTGGCATTGTTAATTTGGATGAGTACAAAAATCAGGGCACTCACTGGATCTGTTATCTTAAATATTTAAACAATGAGGCATTTGTGTTTGATTCATTTGGAGGTATTCCTCCTGAAAATTTAGTAAAATATCTAAAATCAGCTAATCTTTATTACAATAATGCCCGTCTTCAAAACTTCAAAGATGTTAATTGCGGACATTTGTGTTTATCTGTTCTTAGATATATGTCTCAAATAAATAAACCATCAATTGAAAATTTTCAAAAAGCCTTGTGGTATCTGAAACATCATGGGGGTATTCCATCTCACCAGCCAAAATTCAATATTGAAACTCAAATTACATGATGACATTGTGTATCCCAAAACAATAGCTCTCAGAGCATTTTACGGCATGTACTTGATCCCTAATATTACACACCACAACAATACAATTGCAGTAGGGGATCAAAAAATTGTCATCACTCCAGGGCAGTATAATCTGTCCACTCTAAATGCTCAATTACCCAGAGGTGTAGTGTTAAGTCAAAATTCTGTCACTCACAGAGTAGAGATTGTATCTGCTACAGAAACAGTGGATCTGGGTACTATAGGAGAGCTGTTGGGATTTGAGAACAACACAAAACTCGAACCGGCCATCAAACACACTGCTATGAATATACCTAAATTCTTAGCCATAGAGACTCTGAATATTCACTGTAATGTGGCTGAGGGTATGATCACCAAATCAAATGGCATAGGCACTCACAAACAAACTGGCATCATTGCAACATTCAAACCTAATTCCGAATTTATGGAGCCCATCATCTACAATCCATCCCCAACATTATATTTTCCTGTGTGTCATAACAGAATAGATTACATTGAGTTGATGGTCACTAATGAGAAAGAAGAATTAGTTGATTTTGCTGGAGCCACAACAACTGCAATCATAGAGATTAATATTTAAATAAAAATACATACAATGGAAAATATTGAGAGTTATGAGCTACAATCATTCCCCCCAAACAGGAGGACATTTGCAAATTTAAATCAACCCAACACAGAAATTGAGGTCGATCTTGATGTAGGGGACGGCTTTATACACCCCCACAGAGCAGATCTATACATCAAATTTGATGTTGTAAAGCTCGATGGAACAGATTATCCGGCAAATTCAAATATAAGATTGGTGGACAATTTTGTGCCGCATCTGTTCTCTGAAATTGAGATCAGAAAGCATGGCGTTGTTATAAACAGAATAGATTATCCCGGCATTACCTCCACGGCTTTGGCCACATTAAAATTGTCCAAAACCGAGGCTTCTTACTACAAAATAGGTGGATTTGAAGCTGGTGATAAGATATTATCTAAAAATCACACAGTGCTGTTCCCCATGCGCCTGTTGCCAGGATTCTTCTCGGATTACAAAGATATTATGTGGAAGGGCGGGTTAAGAATCACATTTAGAAGAGCTGCAAATGATAATAATGCATTGATGAGGTACAGCACATTAAACTCTACAGGAGAAGCTCTGCCTAATACCTTACCTGATGCAGGCAAATGCATTATTCAGACTATGGAGTTAAGAATCCCTGTTGTTGAATATGAGGCCAGTTATGCTCTGAAATACAAAGCTGATATAATAAAAAATCCACAGATTCCTCTGCAATTTTACACATATCAATGCGT
Source organism: Lepisma saccharinum (assembly GCF_977018435.1). Lineage (NCBI taxonomy): Eukaryota > Metazoa > Arthropoda > Insecta > Zygentoma > Lepismatidae > Lepisma > Lepisma saccharinum. Next base: position 54,043 of record NW_028143341.1, read on the forward strand.
ACAGAAGGTTGCCACTGGTAGCTATTATGAATTTGATGCTACAAATTCATTCTCCAGTATTCAATTTGACATGCCCGATTTTGTGGTGGTACTGTTTCAGACTGGGAGACACAATAATCAGGAAAAAAATTCAAGTAAATTTGATAACTGCAACATCAAGAACATATATCTTAAAAATGGGAGAAATGAGGTTTTTCCTAGGGAAAATTACAATTTAGACATTTCCAAGGATGATTTTCTTAAATTATATGAGGCTTTTTCGGCTTTCAAGAGGGTCACTACAGGCAATACTGACATGTATTACACGCCAGATGAATTCAAAGCACGGAGACCCATGTTTGTAATTAACACTTCAAAAAGAAAACAGGTTGTGGTTAATGACAGAACAAACATTAAAATTATCTGTGAATTCCACGAGGCATTACCCGACGACACCATATGTAGTGTCATTCTCATAGGTGAAAAATCATATGTTTATGATGTAAGAAATGAGAGGGTCACGGAGCAATTCTAGAGGCCCGATTCAAACACAGAAACCCCTTGATTACAAAGCAATAATACCAACACTTTGCTGTCAGAGAGGCCCCAGACACTCTACCAGCTTTGAAACCTCAACTGTATTATCAGCTAGCAGTGAATATCTTATGTGTGGGCAGTTGTATATATTTCAATCTTTTATCAGGACTCGAACCCAAAACCCCTGATTACAATGCAACAATATTAACACTTCTCAATATGGAATATGCCCACATTTTACTGGGTTCTGAGACCCTTATACAGACAAAATTGGATTTTGTTTCTGTCATAATATTTTCCAAGTCTCTGCCTAGGCTCATATTATCAGAAGAGAATTGCTTTTAGCATGAAGGGGGTGCAGTTCATTGCCACTGTGTGAAAATATGTATTTTTATCTCAATAATCTTTGTTACACTTTTACATGTTGCAGACATGTTACACTTTTTCCCCTGTCGCACAGAAAGATTAATGGCCCCTTCAGTGAATCGTACAGAAAAATCATTAATGTTCCCTTCTAGCGTGTAGATTTTATCTCTTGCGTGCCGGCAAGACATGCAAACAATTAATTATATTTACCCGCTTTTCCCCCTATTGTATGGCTGAGCGAGTGGTTCCCAATAGAGAATAATTTTGCTCTGTTGAACAACACTTTTTACCAGGTTTTCAGATCTGGGAGTTGTATATCAACTAGGAATAATTATTCTCAAAATCTCACGTGTGGAGATATTATTTTGCCACACATATTTCAATCTATCAGGACTCGAACCCAAAACCCCTTGTTTACAAAACTACAATATTAACATTTTGCCATCAGATTTTATGAGGACTCAAACCCGAACCTTTTGATTACAAGACAATGCACCACACTCCACTCGGTCTCAGAACCCAATAGATATCAATTCAAGATTCCTGGGATTTTGACAGAAAAACATACTATAAGCTTAATTTCTGGTGTGGCCAAAAATTGACAAGTTTATGGACAAAAATCTGGCTGATGCAACTTTTGTAAGTATGTACAAATCAATCTGAGGAAGCTCTTCCTTTCTGAAAAATTCCCAAGGGCATTTTTACAAAAATCTTGGATTAGGAAGAGCTCCACACTTGAGCAAAAATCTCATATGCTCATGTTAAGCAAGTTTTAAGTGTAGCAAAGCTGCTGGAGAGAAGCTCTTCCTTTCCGGCGCTGTCCGTAGTATCAATACAACTACTCTGCATGTAATTTGTGTGTGTTTGTGTAGACAGTGGCGTGCCCAAGGGGGATGGGGGTTGATAGGGGTGATAACAACTCCTTTGACCCAGTACAAAGAATGTCAAAAGCAGGAAAAAATGGCAAAATTATGACTGGTTCGCCACTGTATTTAGAGTTTAGTAGAGCTTTATTTTTAATCATAATTTATGCACGGGAAGGTTAATCGGGACTGGAGACTTGTAGTTTAAAGTGGAATCCGAACCACTACGTTACCACTACGCTATCCATCAAAGAAAGAAAAACGAAAACTGTTCTACAACTTGTCAAGACATGGACTGTCCTATTTGGAACAAATATAGAGGGGCAAGAACAGTTTACTTTCCCTTGGTACATAAGGTTTAGCATAGTGCAGGTGCAGTGGCGGCTATTAGGAGGGCGAGTGGGGGCAATTGCCCCCAAATTTTCGCCACTTTTGCCCCCGCACTATGCTATACCTTATATACAAAGGGAAATATACTGACCTGCCCCCCGATTTTGGAACCCAATCGCCGCCACTGTGCAGGGACAAAGTGGCAAAAGTGCGGGGCGGCTACCGTGCCCCTCCACGCACCCCCATCCCCTAATTGCTGCCACTGTTTACAACTGTTACCTCCGCCCACAGTTCAATAACATGTCAGAGGATTTAAGACACTATCATTCAAGGAACATAGCCGTGTGTGGATGTATGGTCTGAAGTTAGACTGGGAAGAAATATATTTTGCCACATGCCTTCGTTGTTATTTTCCACGAGATTTAGTACCATGAGAATATGTGAGGCAATAAAACTGGAAGTTTGCCTCCCCGCTGGCGTAGTGGTATCGTCGTCGGCTTGTAATCAAGGGGTCTCGGGTTTGATACCTGGTGGAGACACCTAGTGGTTCGGATATCACTTTAAACTGTAGGTCCAGTCCCGATTAGCCTTACTGTGCATAAAGCGGACATAAAACACCAACTCAATCAATCAAAGCAAAAAAAAAAAAAACTGGAAGCTCTTAACGTTGCGGTGCAAGCTATGAGGTAAAAAACATTATTTATCGTGCATTCTTTCATTCACGAGACACCATTTTAGCTGATTCTCTGGCACTCCTAAACCCGAAAGTTTATTTCCGCAGCAACATATGTTTTCCACCTTTCCCTATCATGAGCAATATCAACCACTTTTGACAATCCTTACCTATTTCCACCAGGTCCATTGTAATCAGATTATTCAATTTTCGTTTTGCTAATGCCACAGGTTTCTTGTCATCATGTTACCCAACAGGAACCATGCATTCTCTACCATAAATTCTACATGCCCTGTTAGCAGAGGTCTTGTTCATTAAATTATTCTAATAACATTAAGAGATGAATTATTATATTTTTACTATATTATTATTAGAATATGTAGTTCAGTATTAGCACTTTCATCTCTCCCCTGCTGTCCCATCACTTTTTGGTTCAAAATATCTTTCTTAAGATTTTACTTTCAGAAACTCTAAATTTCTGTTCCACTTTTAAAATCATCAGACATAATTACTCTCTTGCATAGTTTAAATTTAATATTAGGAGAGATGATAAAATATTATGAACAGAAGAATAACATGCAGTGCCTGAATTAAGTATGCTCTTCGTGTACTCTTTAATGTCGTTTTTATTTCTTAACATTATTCCTAAATATTTCAATTTTGAAACTGATTCAAGAAGGATGTTTTCTCTAATTATGTTTTGATTATTACATATCCTTGTTTGATTTTTGATTGATTGATTGATATCATGTTCTATGTTCATTTTATGCACAGATAGACTAATCGGGACTGGAGCTACAGTTCGTCCGAACCACCGGGTATCGAACCCGGTACACCTTGATTGCAAGGCGACGACGTTACCACTACGCTATCGGAGAGACCCACATTGTTATTGTACTGCAAGCATCTATTTAGTTTTCTCTGTTACTCCCCAAGTTTTCTCATATGGTTGGGTCAACACCGATATTTTTTAGTTCCCGCTTCAGATCGAACCCGACATCACTAGCATTAAAGGCGATAGCGTTAGCGATCTTTCTACGCGGAAGCCTATATAATTCGTAAAAAGGGCTTCGAAATTACAAGACATCGATAAGTTCCTGCGTCCCTGACGTCCACAATTAATATTTAAATCTGTTTAAAGCAAAGTCAACTTTCGTGGAGGACACTACGATGCCAGTGTTCCCGTGTTCGAATCCTGGCCTGTACATGTGCGTTTTTTGTGAGTGTCTCCTCATCAATTTCATCACATCATCACTCTTCGCGATTGGGCAAAAGTGGTAAAAAAGCGAAATAAAATAACGAAATCAATCAATTTTGAAATATAAATGTTGTACTCACTCTATTCGAACAGCACGACATCTGACATCACTATCGAACTAATATGTAAACATAATTGAGTTCCTAGAGCAACACGAAAGCTATGTAACAATAGTTTTCGTGGTTATTATTTTAGACTTCAGCAACAATGAACAATAATATAATTCGCATTGATCATGTTATCTTTGCATTCAGCGCTGAACGTATTTTATTCAATGCTCAGATTTTCTAGGTACATTTTTAACTATTTAATGTTGTGTTCTTTGTTTCCTATCATTTATAGAAATAATCTATCCTGAAGAATAGATTCTCACGGGCTATCGACCAGGTGAGTTGTGGAAGTGATTCCGAGCTTTCGAGAGCTAACGTCACTCTCATCTTCAGGGTTGAAGTGCAGTTCTGAGCGTCAACCAGGTGTATATACGTTCGTGGAGGAGGGGATTCCGGTGAAGATGGCGGACCCATCGAGTGGCGAGTAGATGGGGACCCCGCTAAGCTCAATCGCTATTTAATATTCGCAATTCATTTGCACGTACTTATAACTAATTTGCACGTATTTAGAATTCATTTGCATGTACTTAGAATACTTTACATTTATATATTTGCATGTTTATAACTTTTTATGAATATATATTTATTTATTTTATGAAAAATATGTATATAAAAGGTAATTAGAGGTACTAAACGGTATGCATATGGTTTTATATTCATTACTGCAAAGTATGTAATGTATAATATGTTAATATTAATGTTTATAGTATTGAAAATAAGTTTTCTATGGTTTATGAACCGCTATGAACGGTGGTAATGGGTGTAGGTACAGGTCCAATTACGATTGGGGACGGTCCCGGTACTCGAACCCGCGATATGTAATATTATTAATTAGTACTATGTAATAATGTATGTTATTATGGTATGAAAGACGATGGTTTCACACGCTAGACAGAATACTGTCTCCGAATCTCGACTCGGCGTTGAAGGTAGACAGAGAGAATGAATTAATATTCAGCGCAGGTAGACGAGAAAGGAATTTTGGGGAAGCGCGTTCAAGGTCAAATGACGTCAGAACGTCACAACAAAGAAGGAACCTGATTGACCAATCAGAGACCTCGTCGGTAGATTTTCAGAACCAGTTTTCCCAAGGTTAACTAGTACGCAAGAACAGGGGAAAGCTATGCAATACTGTAGGGCAGGGGAGGGATTCAACCAGACAACAAAGGATGTCTGGAAATGCACAGCAAGGGTCAAATCTCTGAAGCTATGCGTCGCTTGTAGAACCGGTTTCCGCCGCCAATTAATATTCCGCTCAGGTTTGCCTCCAAGGCACAGGACGCTTTAGCGCAGGGTTTTTTTATCTGTACTATGAAGATGGGAGAGCTATTAGGGACGGGGCCTACAGTTTTCAACATTTGCTTTTATCACGGGGTAACGAACCTAGGACCCTTTGATTATTGATTTAGGTAGTAAATGTATGTTACTGTGTGCTATTTAACTTAATTTTGAGTTTATTTTTTACCAAACTTTGATTGATTGCTTGATTTGATGTTTTAAGTCCACTTTATGCACAGTAAGGCTAATCGGGACTGGACCTACAGTTTAAAGTGGGATCCGAACCACTATGTGCCTCCAGCGGGTATCGAACCCGGGACCCCTTGATTACAAGGCAACAACGCTACCACTGCGCCATCGGGGAGGCCCTCAAACTTTGACTTTATGTCAAACATTTTCACAGCTTATCCTTATTTTTACAAAAATAACACTATTTGTACTATTCAGGCAACATTTTTTATTAAATTTTGGACTCGCAAAGATATTTCTACAACTTTTTAACTGATTATTTTACAATTTTATGTTAATTTTTTACCAAAATAACACTATTTGTACTAATCAGCAACATTTTTTTTTTATTAAATTTTGGACTCACAAAGACATTTTTTCTACGTTTAACTTATTATTTTACAACTTTATAAAATTATTTTTTACCAAAATAACACTATTTGTACTAATCAGGCAACATTTTTTATTAAATTTTGGACTCACAAAGACATTTTTTCAACTTTTAACTTATTATTTTACAACTTTATGTTAATTTTTACCAAAATAACACTATTTGTACTATTCAGGCAACATTTTTTATTAAATTTTGTATTTACAAAGAGATTTTTTCAACTTTTAATTTATTATTTACAAGTTTATGCCTATTTTTTTACTCAAATAACACAATTCTATCTGTTCAGGAAAGACTTTTAGTTACATTTTCGACACACAAAGTGTGTGTTCTCAACTTCTATCTGTTTATTTCACAAGTTTAGGCTTATTATTAAAAAAATAATACAATTCAATCTGTTCAGGAAAGACTTTTAGTCGCATTTTCGACACACAGAGTGTGTGATCTCAACTTCTATCTGTTTATTTCACAAGTTTAGGCTTATTATTACCAAAATAATACAATTCAATCTGTTCAGGAAAGACTTTTAGTCGCATTTTCGACACACAAAGTGTGTGTTCTCAACTTCTATCTATTTATTTCACAAGTTTAGGCTTATTATTACTCAAATAACACAATTCTATCTGTTCAGGAAAGATTTTTAGTTACATTTTCGACACACAAAGTGTGTGTTCTCAACTTTTATTTGTTTATTTTACAAGTTTAGCCTAATATTTACTCAAATGACACTATTTATATTATTCAGGCACCATTTTTATTACATTTTGGACTCTCAAAGACACACACACACACACACACACACAGAGAGAGAGAGAGAGAGAGATTTTTTTCAAGTTTACAGGATTATTCTCTAGTTTACTCAAATAACACAATTTAGATGTGTTTTGAATTATATTTTGGATGCAAAAGTATGTTTTGACAAGTTCTACCCTTTTATTTTACAAGTTTAGGCTTATTATTATTCAAATAACACAATTTAATCCAGTCAGGAAGGATTTGTTATTATATTTTGGATGCACAAAGAGAGGTTTTCAACTTTTTTGTTGATTTTTTGCAGGGTATGTATTAATTTTTATTTATTTTGTTTTGTATCAGATATACATTTACAAATTTTTAACTTAGAGTTTAGTATTTATTTATTTTTTTCAAAAACACTAAAAAAAAGTACTTTTAGCTAAAATGTAAGCCACAGAATATATTATTATTATTATTATTATTAGGGTTTACTGATTTCCACTATGCTATTTTTGGTTCTGTATTTCTATATGTATTTATTTATGGCAGGTTACGCCTGCCACGTAGGAAAGTTTGTTTATTTTAGAGTTTGCTGAGTATTTTGTTACTGCTATACTAGGTAAAAGTTTTCTAAATATACCAGATAGAGCTCTATATACTTTTGTTTTTGCTATTTTGGAGATGATGCGATCAGCACCACTCTCCATCTGCTTTTTATTTTATGTACCCAATATTATTTTGAGGCTTAGTGAATTCTAGAGCCTATTTATGCAGGAGAGAGGAGAGAGGACTTGAAAATTTTGATCTCAGACAACCCACAACTATTTGTCAGAGTATTTTAAAGGATATTTTATACTTATTATGTGCCACTAGAATATCAAAGCTTGCTTAATTTTTATGTCTGTAACGCATTTATTGTATTTCTAGCTAAGGCTTACTGGATAAAGTACACGAAATGTTTAACATTTCAACTATTTGCTTATATACGAGGGCAATTTTTTAGTGTAACGAAAATTATGATGTGTCTATGAGGTCTGAAACCCCTTTACCGAGGGTCCATATTTGGACGCTTACTAATATTGTTTTTTCCCCTTACATATAACAATTTAACAATATAATTACAATACGAAGTTAACAGACGGCTTAGGGGCCTAGGTCCACTTTCCAAACTTTTTTACTATTCTAGTAGAATTATTTAGCTTTATAGCCTTTTTCAAGGTATTTTTGAAGTATTACTGGCTTCTTTGGGTGCATCAACACTTGGGTTATTTCCATTTGGTTTATTATACGAGGTTTATTTTTTACTCTAAGATCAATATATGTCTCCGAGGACTAAAATACATTTATTGAAGCTAAAAGCTTAGGCTGTAACTAGGGACTTAGCATGTATATCGACAATTTATAGAACAACACGAACCTTACAAAGGATTATAGGTGATGTACGACCACACGCCAGAGCTTTGTTAATCTGCAAGAAGCAGTTGCAACTAATGCTATGAGGATATAATGTTAATTTTTCATTGTTTCACAAGGAGGCTATTTTTTACACAACCAATATTTGCTTTTTCAAGTAACTACATGTACCAGAAGCACACATGCCAACACTAACTAGATTTTGATTTATACTATCTCAGGTGCTAAATGTATCAAGAACACTGATTGTATATATTTTTGAGAATCCAACTATATCAGGATTTTTCTATGTAAGTATATTTTTATTGACTGGCTTATTTAACAGATCAAACAGGAGGACTGCAAAATTCGTTAAATGTAGTTCTATAGTATAGGTGGTTTCAGAGATATAAAAAGAACAAATATAAGATTTCGCTTTTTTTGCTTCTGAGGCTAATCGCGACGCTAAGGGTAAATGGCGAGGAAATGTAACGGAGGAGAAACAGTCCCAAAAGTTATGGGCTGCATGTAAGTTAATACCACAGAGATATTACAGTAGGTGTAGTTTCTACCACCAGAATTTTTCTATCATAATAATACTGGTTATGCTGTACTGTTAGCTAAAGATGCTGATATTTGAGAAACTCAAAAGCTTATTTGCAAAATTTTAAGATAAATAATAATCTGTTAGACTGTAAACATATTTTATATCCATTCTGCACAAGATCCGATGACAAAATTTAAAAATTGTAATCGGCCAGACAGGGATTCGAACCCTGGACAGATAGGTTAAAAGCCTAACGCTATACCAACTAAGCTCTCTGGCACAAGGTATTATTTTTTTGAAAAGTTAGTTATGTTAAGAAATATATTGAAACACTTGAGAACACTCTTGGTCTGGTTCGACAGAGAAGGAGACAACATTTCCAAATTTTTACAGACTGGGTGTATTTTTCCACTATAGAGGCCTTCACTATATGTAATTCGAAACGCTAAAGTTCAGCTAGCTTCCAAAATTGAGGTAAAGATTGTGTTTGGCGAGATTAACAAGTTACAATTATATCCAGTTACGGACAAATAAAGCTAAAACTCTCAGATTTACTGTACTAGGCAAGTTTTAGTAACATTTTCTTCACTTTAGTACAAATACCAAAGAAATAGGTATATTTTATTTATAATTTGACAAAATGTACTAGTATTTAATTCACAAAGTTAGGTAAAAAACAGTATTTTTTAAAAATATTGTTACTGCCTTCAAATGTTATGTTATTTAGCCACTAACAACTGGTTTACACTGTTTGGCATCCTTTAAATAGGAAAAGAAGGAATTATTTGTTTAGTATTTTTATATTTATTTAAGAAAACAATTCTACAGTTTAACTTAATTTTAACAAATTGTTACTAATTTATATATCAAAGTTATGTTATTTAGAGTGTATGAAGGCGTATAAAGTTAATATTTGTATTTATCAGTTCAACTAACAATTATATTTTACACACAAAAGATACAGTTAAATTACTTGAATCAGAGAATAATATTTTACAGTAATTGATTCATTCAGCACTAGTCAGTACTTTTATGCATCAGAAAGTTTTTTTTTAATTTTCTATTACGCATGCTATTTTGGGCTATTCTTAAAATGTATTTCTAGGGCAAACTGGATTAATTTTCTGCTTATAATGCACAATGCTTTGTACATTTGTTATATTCTCTACTTACAATCCAAATATTATGCTTATTTAATGTATAACTAACTAACTCTCTAGCCTTCTTATACCCGAATGTCCATGGCTGCAGCAACACATGCCTTTCATCTGTCCCTGTCCTGAGCAAGATCTATATACTCCTTTCCTTCCCTACCAATTTCCTTTAGGTCCATCTCTATATTATCCCTCCATCTTTGTTTTGGTCTTTCTATTGGTCTTTTACCGTCAGGTTTCCCAACAAGAATCCTGTATACTCTTCTTTCCTCTCCCATTCGTACCACATGATCTACACACCTAAGTCTTCTTGATTTAATCATTCTAATAATATCTGGGTATGAATACAAATTATGTACTTCCAAATTATGTAACCTTCTCCACTTATCTGTCTCCTCATCTGTTTTAGGCCCAAATATTTTCCTAAGGATTTTATTTTCAAATACTCTCAATTTATGTTCTTTTTTTCAATGTAAGGGACCAAGTTCATTTACTGTATTTAACTTTTATTTTTTGTAATTAACAAAAATTAAAAGCTTATACTGTAGTTATTATATCTTTTTCTATCAGCTTATTTTGAAATTAATATTATTAGGTATAGTCTTTGATTTATAACTATATTGCTTTTTTATCAATTTATCTAAGAGTACACGCAGACAAACACATGTGTACACACTTTTATGTAAATAGATATGCCTTTTTTCAATATTTTAGTATGAAGATTGCACTTTAGCTATTTAAGCAAGGGTAGGAAAGGTAGGATATCTGAGAATTTGTTGCAGGATTTTGTTGTCCAAGTATAGATGAGAACTGAGCTGGGAGACTGTTTTGAACCTTTTCATGAGAGTTTGCATGTGAACTGTATGCAAATTGAGCACTATTGACTGTGCATGCTTCTAAGTTTTGCTGTTATTTTACATCAAGTCTGTGAGACTGTAGTCAGTTTTCCCATTTCAAGTAGTTTTATTGATTGTATTTGTATATGTTGTGGGGACTTAGCAGTTTTATGTTATGAGGCAGTTTGTTGTAGAATATTTTTACATGATTGCTTTGAGATATTGAGTGTCTGCTGTTTTACTTGTAATTATTTTCCTTCTTGTGTTGTGTATTTGACTATATTTTGTCCAAGTTCGTAGTATTTAGAATAATTGTTATTGACTTGTAGATGTAGGGAGTAATAATCCTTTGCAAGATGCCCTATACTTTAGTCTGAACATTATTCTTAGTGTTCACTTTTGAAGCCTTAGTATTCTGGTAGTATTATTAATGTAGAAGTAAATTAGGCTGAAACGTAGGCATTTTTTCTGATAAATTATACTCACTTAGTTGTTTCAGCAGGTAGAAGTTGCATGATGGTTTACTGGTGATGATGTTAATTTGCTCTTCTTATGTACTACGTATGATGTAGCTTACTTGAGTAACTGGAAATTTCTACTGAAAAAAGGATTGCTTGTCTATTTTATTCCTATGTTGTTGAGTTTGTCCATAAGCAAGCCATGTTTTTACACTATCCTATGCCTTGAAAGAATCTAGATATATTGTGTTTGCAGTTTTATGTTTCTCTAAGGTTTCAGCTATGTAGTTTTAAACTGTGCTATGGGTGTGACTATTAATTTCTCTTTCTGGATGCCATGTTGGTTTCTGTGTATTCCTCTTGCTGCTTGAATTTGACTTAGGTTGTTTGCTTTTTTCTTACATCTTTATTTGTTTATTTCTTCAGTACTTTTTTTAATTTTAATTACTTTAATTTTACATTAACTAACATATTTTACTTTAACAACAAAAGAATTTAGTCTAGTATAAAAACTTATTCTAACAAAAATGTACTATTATAACATTTAATTTTAGAAAATTGTATTTTTAAAACTTTAACTTTGAAAAATTGATTTTTAATTACTTTAATTTTACATTAACTAACAAATTTTACATTAACAACAAAATAATTTGCCCTAGTATAAAAACTTCTACTAACAAAAATATACTATTATAACTTTTAATTTTAGAAAATTGTATTTTTAAAACTATAACTTTGAAAAATTGAATTTTAACACACTTTGACTTTAACAATGTACTTTGAATTTTTTATGTAAAAGTATATTAAAAAATAAAACAAATAAAGATGTAAGAAAAAAGCAAACAACCTAAGTCAAATTCAAGCAGCAAGAGGAATACACAGAAACCAACATGGCATCCAGAAAGAGAAATTAATAGTCACACCCATAGCACAGTTTAAAACTACATAGCTGAAACCTTAGAGAAACATAAAACTGCAAACACAATATATCTAGATTCTTTCAAGGCATAGGATAGTGTAAAAACATGGCTTGCTTATGGACAAACTCAACAACATAGGAATAAAATAGACAAGCAATCCTTTTTTCAGTAGAAATTTCCAGTTACTCAAGTAAGCTACATCATACGTAGTACATAAGAAGAGCAAATTTAACATCATCACCAGTAAACCATCATGCAACTTCTACCTGCTGAAACAACTAATTGAGTATAATTTATCAGAAAAAATGCCTACGTTTCAGCCTAATTTACTTCTACATTAATAATACTACCAGAATACTAAGGCTTCAAAAGTGAACACTAAGAATAATGTTCAGACTAAAGTATAGGGCATCTTGCAAAGGATTATTACTCCCTACATCTACAAGTCAATAACAATTATTCTAAATACTACGAACTTGGACAAAATATAGTCAAATACACAACACAAGAAGGAAAATAATTACAAGTAAAACAGCAGACACTCAATATCTCAAAGCAATCATGTAAAAATATTCTACAACAAACTGCCTCATAACATAAAACTGCTAAGTCCCCACAACATATACAAATACAATCAATAAAACTACTTGAAATGGGAAAACTGACTACAGTCTCACAGACTTGATGTAAAATAACAGCAAAACTTAGAAGCATGCACAGTCAATAGTGCTCAATTTGCATACAGTTCACATGCAAACTCTCATGAAAAGGTTCAAAACAGTCTCCCAGCTCAGTTCTCATCTATACTTGGACAACAAAATCCTGCAACAAATTCTCAGATATCCTACCTTTCCTACCCTTGCTTAAATAGCTAAAGTGCAATCTTCATACTAAAATATTGAAAAAAGGCATATCTATTTACATAAAAGTGTGTACACATGTGTTTGTCTGCGTGTACTCTTAGATAAATTGATAAAAAAGCAATATAGTTATAAATCAAAGACTATACCTAATAATATTAATTTCAAAATAAGCTGATAGAAAAAGATATAATAACTACAGTATAAGCTTTTAATTTTTGTTAATTACAAAAAATAAAAGTTAAATACAGTAAATGAACTTGGTCCCTTACATTGAAAAAAAGAACATAAATTGAGAGTATTTGAAAATAAAATCCTTAGGAAAATATTTGGGCCTAAAACAGATGAGGAGACAGATAAGTGGAGAAGGTTACATAATTTGGAAGTACATAATTTGTATTCATACCCAGATATTATTAGAATGATTAAATCAAGAAGACTTAGGTGTGTAGATCATGTGGTACGAATGGGAGAGGAAAGAAGAGTATACAGGATTCTTGTTGGGAAACCTGACGGTAAAAGACCAATAGAAAGACCAAAACAAAGATGGAGGGATAATATAGAGATGGACCTAAAGGAAATTGGTAGGGAAGGAAAGGAGTATATAGATCTTGCTCAGGACAGGGACAGATGAAAGGCATGTGTTGCTGCAGCCATGGACATTCGGGTATAAGAAGGCTAGAGAGTTAGTTAGTTATACATTAAATAAGCATAATATTTGGATTGTAAGTAGAGAATATAACAAATGTACAAAGCATTGTGCATTATAAGCAGAAAATTAATCCAGTTTGCCCTAGAAATACATTTTAAGAATAGCCCAAAATAGCATGCGTAATAGAAAATTAAAAAAAAACTTTCTGATGCATAAAAGTACTGACTAGTGCTGAATGAATCAATTACTGTAAAATATTATTCTCTGATTCAAGTAATTTAACTGTATCTTTTGTGTGTAAAATATAATTGTTAGTTGAACTGATAAATACAAATATTAACTTTATACGCCTTCATACACTCTAAATAACATAACTTTGATATATAAATTAGTAACAATTTGTTAAAATTAAGTTAAACTGTAGAATTGTTTTCTTAAATAAATATAAAAATACTAAACAAATAATTCCTTCTTTTCCTATTTAAAGGATGCCAAACAGTGTAAACCAGTTGTTAGTGGCTAAATAACATAACATTTGAAGGCAGTAACAATATTTTTAAAAAATACTGTTTTTTACCTAACTTTGTGAATTAAATACTAGTACATTTTGTCAAATTATAAATAAAATATACCTATTTCTTTGGTATTTGTACTAAAGTGAAGAAAATGTTACTAAAACTTGCCTAGTACAGTAAATCTGAGAGTTTTAGCTTTATTTGTCCGTAACTGGATATAATTGTAACTTGTTAATCTCGCCAAACACAATCTTTACCTCAATTTTGGAAGCTAGCTGAACTTTAGCGTTTCGAATTACATATAGTGAAGGCCTCTATAGTGGAAAAATACACCCAGTCTGTAAAAATTTGGAAATGTTGTCTCCTTCTCTGTCGAACCAGACCAAGAGTGTTCTCAAGTGTTTCAATATATTTCTTAACATAACTAACTTTTCAAAAAAATAATACCTTGTGCCAGAGAGCTTAGTTGGTATAGCGTTAGGCTTTTAACCTATCTGTCCAGGGTTCGAATCCCTGTCTGGCCGATTACAATTTTTAAATTTTGTCATCGGATCTTGTGCAGAATGGATATAAAATATGTTTACAGTCTAACAGATTATTATTTATCTTAAAATTTTGCAAATAAGCTTTTGAGTTTCTCAAATATCAGCATCTTTAGCTAACAGTACAGCATAACCAGTATTATTATGATAGAAAAATTCTGGTGGTAGAAACTACACCTACTGTAATATCTCTGTGGTATTAACTTACATGCAGCCCATAACTTTTGGGACTGTTTCTCCTCCGTTACATTTCCTCGCCATTTACCCTTAGCGTCGCGATTAGCCTCAGAAGCAAAAAAAGCGAAATCTTATATTTGTTCTTTTTATATCTCTGAAACCACCTATACTATAGAACTACATTTAACGAATTTTGCAGTCCTCCTGTTTGATCTGTTAAATAAGCCAGTCAATAAAAATATACTTACATAGAAAAATCCTGATATAGTTGGATTCTCAAAAATATATACAATCAGTGTTCTTGATACATTTAGCACCTGAGATAGTATAAATCAAAATCTAGTTAGTGTTGGCATGTGTGCTTCTGGTACATGTAGTTACTTGAAAAAGCAAATATTGGTTGTGTAAAAAATAGCCTCCTTGTGAAACAATGAAAAATTAACATTATATCCTCATAGCATTAGTTGCAACTGCTTCTTGCAGATTAACAAAGCTCTGGCGTGTGGTCGTACATCACCTATAATCCTTTGTAAGGTTCGTGTTGTTCTATAAATTGTCGATATACATGCTAAGTCCCTAGTTACAGCCTAAGCTTTTAGCTTCAATAAATGTATTTTAGTCCTCGGAGACATATATTGATCTTAGAGTAAAAAATAAACCTCGTATAATAAACCAAATGGAAATAACCCAAGTGTTGATGCACCCAAAGAAGCCAGTAATACTTCAAAAATACCTTGAAAAAGGCTATAAAGCTAAATAATTCTACTAGAATAGTAAAAAAGTTTGGAAAGTGGACCTAGGCCCCTAAGCCGTCTGTTAACTTCGTATTGTAATTATATTGTTAAATTGTTATATGTAAGGGGAAAAAACAATATTAGTAAGCGTCCAAATATGGACCCTCGGTAAAGGGGTTTCAGACCTCATAGACACATCATAATTTTCGTTACACTAAAAAATTGCCCTCGTATATAAGCAAATAGTTGAAATGTTAAACATTTCGTGTACTTTATCCAGTAAGCCTTAGCTAGAAATACAATAAATGCGTTACAGACATAAAAATTAAGCAAGCTTTGATATTCTAGTGGCACATAATAAGTATAAAATATCCTTTAAAATACTCTGACAAATAGTTGTGGGTTGTCTGAGATCAAAATTTTCAAGTCCTCTCTCCTCTCTCCTGCATAAATAGGCTCTAGAATTCACTAAGCCTCAAAATAATATTGGGTACATAAAATAAAAAGCAGATGGAGAGTGGTGCTGATCGCATCATCTCCAAAATAGCAAAAACAAAAGTATATAGAGCTCTATCTGGTATATTTAGAAAACTTTTACCTAGTATAGCAGTAACAAAATACTCAGCAAACTCTAAAATAAACAAACTTTCCTACGTGGCAGGCGTAACCTGCCATAAATAAATACATATAGAAATACAGAACCAAAAATAGCATAGTGGAAATCAGTAAACCCTAATAATAATAATAATAATAATATATTCTGTGGCTTACATTTTAGCTAAAAGTACTTTTTTTTAGTGTTTTTGAAAAAAAAAAATAAATACTAAACACTAAGTTAAAAATTTGTAAATGTATATCTGATACAAAACAAAATAAATAAAAATTAATACATACCCTGCAAAAAATCAACAAAAAAGTTGAAAACCTCTCTTTGTGCATCCAAAATATAATAACAAATCCTTCCTGACTGGATTAAATTGTGTTATTTGAATAATAATAAGCCTAAACTTGTAAAATAAAAGGGTAGAACTTGTCAAAACATACTTTTGCATCCAAAATATAATTCAAAACACATCTAAATTGTGTTATTTGAGTAAACTAGAGAATAATCCTGTAAACTTGAAAAAAATCTCTCTCTCTCTCTCTCTCTCTCTCTCTCTCTCTCTCTGTGTGTGTGTGTGTGTGTGTGTGTCTTTGAGAGTCCAAAATGTAAGAAAAATGGTGCCTGAATAATAT
The DNA here is from genome assembly GCF_977018435.1 of Lepisma saccharinum. Classification (NCBI taxonomy): domain Eukaryota; kingdom Metazoa; phylum Arthropoda; class Insecta; order Zygentoma; family Lepismatidae; genus Lepisma; species Lepisma saccharinum. The sequence goes on from NW_028143341.1 coordinate 70,814, forward strand.
AAATAGTGTCATTTGAGTAAATATTAGGCTAAACTTGTAAAATAAACAAATAAAAGTTGAGAACACACACTTTGTGTGTCGAAAATGTAACTAAAAATCTTTCCTGAACAGATAGAATTGTGTTATTTGAGTAATAATAAGCCTAAACTTGTGAAATAAATAGATAGAAGTTGAGAACACACACTTTGTGTGTCGAAAATGCGACTAAAAGTCTTTCCTGAACAGATTGAATTGTATTATTTTGGTAATAATAAGCCTAAACTTGTGAAATAAACAGATAGAAGTTGAGATCACACACTCTGTGTGTCGAAAATGCGACTAAAAGTCTTTCCTGAACAGATTGAATTGTATTATTTTGGTAATAATAAGCCTAAACTTGTGAAATAAACAGATAGAAATTGAGATCACACACTCTGTGTGTCGAAAATATAACTAAAAGTCTTTCCTGAACAGATTGAATTGTATTATTTTGGTAATAATAAGCCTAAACTTGTGAAATAAACAGATAGAAGTTGAGAACACACACTTTGTGTGTCGAAAATGTAACTAAAAGTCTTTCCTGAACAGATAGAATTGTGTTATTTGAGTAAAAAAATAGGCATAAACTTGTAAATAATAAATTAAAAGTTGAAAAAATCTCTTTGTAAATACAAAATTTAATAAAAAATGTTGCCTGAATAGTACAAATAGTGTTATTTTGGTAAAAATTAACATAAAGTTGTAAAATAATAAGTTAAAAGTTGAAAAAATGTCTTTGTGAGTCCAAAATTTAATAAAAAATGTTGCCTGATTAGTACAAATAGTGTTATTTTGGTAAAAAATAATTTTATAAAGTTGTAAAATAATAAGTTAAACGTAGAAAAAATGTCTTTGTGAGTCCAAAATTTAATAAAAAAATGTTGCTGATTAGTACAAATAGTGTTATTTTGGTAAAAAATTAACATAAAATTGTAAAATAATAAGTTAAAAAGTTGTAAAAATATCTTTGCGAGTCCAAAATTTAATAAAAAATGTTGCCTGAATAGTACAAATAGTGTTATTTTTGTAAAAAATAAGGATAAGCTGTGAAAATGTTTGACATAAAGTCAAAGTTTGGTAAAAAATAAACTCAAAATTAAGTTAAATAGCACACAGTAACATACATTTACTACCTAAATCAATAATCAAAGGGTCCTAGGTTCGTTACCCCGTGATAAAAGCAAATGTTGAAAACTGTAGGCCCCGTCCCTAATAGCTCTCCCTTCTTCATAGTACAGATAAAAAAACCCTGCGCTAAAGCGTCCTGTGCCTTGGAGGCAAACCTGAGCGGAATATTAATTGGCGGCGGAAACCGGTTCTACAAGCGACGCATAGCTTCAGAGATTTGACCCTTGCTGTGCATTTCCAGACATCCTTTGTTGTCTGGTTGAATCCCTCCCCTGCCCTACAGTATTGTATAGCTTTCCCCTGTTCTTGCGTACTGGTTAACCTTGGGAAAACTGGTTCTGAAAATCTACCGACGAGGTCTCTGATTGGTCAATCAGGTTCCTTCTTTGTTGTGACGTTCTGACGTCATTTGACCTTGAACGCGCTTCCCCAAAATTCCTTTCTCGTCTACCTGCGCTGAATATTAATTCATTCTCTCTGTCTACCTTCAACGCCGAGTCGAGATTCGGAGACAGTATTCTGTCTAGCGTGTGAAACCATCGTCTTTCATACCATAATAACATACATTATTACATAGTACTAATTAATAATATTACATATCGCGGGTTCGAGTACCGGGACCGTCCCCAATCGTAATTGGACCTGTACCTACACCCATTACCACCGTTCATAGCGGTTCATAAACCATAGAAAACTTATTTTCAATACTATAAACATTAATATTAACATTTTATACATTACATACTTTGCAGTAATGAATATAAAACCATATGCATACCGTTTAGTACCTCTAATTACCTTTTATATACATATTTTTCATAAAATAAATAAATATATATTCATAAAAAGTTATAAACATGCAAATATATAAATGTAAAGTATTCTAAGTACATGCAAATGAATTCTAAGTACGTGCAAATTAGTTATAAGTACGTGCAAATGAATTGCGAATATTAAATAGCGATTGAGCTTAGCGGGGTCCCCATCTACTGTGGCGTGTCTGCTACGTGCAGTTTGAGCCCCGTGTCACGATTAAGATTGTCTTTTTCTTCATAAATGGCTATTGCTTCCTTGATAATACGGTCCCAGTAGTTTGAAGTTTTGGCTATGATTTCTGTGTTGCTGAAATCTGGTCTATGTACCTTGTTTATTGAATGTTCTGCTAGACCCGTCTTTTCAGGGTGGAAATACTTGATGGCGCTTTGATGTTCTTTACAGCGCTGTTCTATTGTCCTACCCGTTTGCCCAATGTATGCTTTCCCGCATTTGCATGTAATACGGTAGACTCCCGGTGTCTTGAGTCCTAACTCATCCTTGGGGTTGCGTAGTAGGCTTCTGATCTTCGGAGGTGGTTTGTGGATGGTTTTTATGTTATGTTTCTTTAGAATTCGGCTGATAACTCCGGAGAGATTTCCGGTGTAAGGAAGGATGTCTATCTACTGGTCAGCTTTGTCCGTGTCCCCTGGTGTGTTCGGATTCCCCGATGTGTCCGGATTCCCTGGTGTGCTGGTCTTTTTGGACAGTACTCGTTTTAATATCATGTTGATGTTGTGTTCCGAGTACGCGTTCTGTTAGAAAGCTGTGCGAAGATGTTGTACTTCTTCTGATAGATGCTCCGCGTCGCTGATGGAGATGGCCGGGTGAAATAAAGTAGAGAGAACTGTAGCTCGTTGAGACGGGTGGTGAAAACTGCTGGCATTGAGATATAGATCGGCGTGAGTCGGTTTCCGGTATACACTGTGTCCCAAGGATCCGTCTGGTTTGCGTCTGATGAGAATATCCAGGAACAGCAGGCTGTTGTTCTTCTCAGTCTCCATGGTCAACTTTATATTTGGATGTTTATTGTTTAGATGATCTAGGAATGGCTGAAGTGTTTCTTTACCGTGCGGCCAGACAACGAAGGTGTAGTCGACATATCTGTAGAAGGCGGTGGGTTTCAACGGAGCTGTGCGAGGCGCTTCGTGTTCAAAGTTATCCATTAAAAAATTGGCTATGGCAGGCGGGAGTAAAGTGCCGATTGCCACACCGTCGGTTTGTTCTGTGTGCTTGAAAAGACTGATAATTTCTGGTGTGAAGTGGCGTTCTAGTAGTTGAAGTGAATCTTGAAGTGACACTTTGGTAAAGAGTGACACTACGTCGAAGCTGACTAGGATGTCATCCGATGATGTTCTGATCTGCTGAAGTGTCTTAATGAATTCAGTGGAGTTTCTCACATGATGTTTACATTTGCCTATCAGTGGTTGAAGCTGCTGTCAGGAATTTGGCAAGTCTGTACGTTGGGCATCCAATGGCGCTGACGATCGGTCTTAATGGCACTGCGATCTTGTGTATTTTCGGCAGTCCGTGCAGTCGTGGTGGTATTGTTCCGCTTGGTGTTAATTTGTCCTGAATGGGTTTCAGCAATGATGTTTTCTTCAGAAGTGCTCTGGTCTTCCTTTCAACTGCTGCTGTATGATCTCAGGGAAGTTTCCTGTATGTGGAGTCAGCTAGAAGTTCTGAAATTTTCTTGTCGTAGTCTGTGGTCTGGAGAATAACTGATGCGTTTCCTTTGTCTGCTGGCAATATGAGGATGTCCTTGTCTTCTTTTAGTGCTTCGAGTGCGGATTTCTCTGCTGGGGAAATGTTAGGTCTAGGTGGAACGGCCCTTTTAAGGGCCACAAAAGTTTCTCGACGTATGTCTTGAGCGGTCTCGTCGTGTGTGGAGAACAAATATTCAGCAGGAACTACAATGTTTATTAATAATAATTACGAATACATGAATCAGAAAATACAGGATTATTTAAGCAATTCTTCAAATTTCATCCAATCTCAAATGGCGACTATGTAGCATGTGTGCTCCAGGTTTTAAGGCATGAATCGATGGACAGAGTGCACTGAGATTTTCATCACTGTTGCAGAATTGATCACAGAGTTCATTAATATTAATATTAATAACTGTATTGGCTACAGAGATTAGAACCACTTAGAAAGAATTCCTTTCTTCTAACATAGGCTGTGGGCGTAACTATTGTAGAATCATCTATAAGTATCTTCACGTTCTGATGAAAATGTCGAATTTGAAGTTTTCTAATTGTACCGAACAGTAATACAATGTATTTCAATACGTGTTAGAAAAGAACAAGTTTCGCCTTCTATTTCAACAATATGAAGGTGCGATCTTCTTTTCAGTTAACTGCTAAAATCCTGTCTAATATACTTAAACACTTGATAGAACATGTTATATAAACAATTTGTTGTCGCATCCAGAAAAAACAGTTTTTCAAATTTCCTTTCCATTTTTTCTTGAGTGCGTTTGATATTTTTCATTCGACTCTACATCACTATGTTGATAATAAGAAATAATTTAGCACGAAATTCGATTTGATATTTGTTTTAAAAATGCTTTGTGAAGTTGTACAGCAACTGTCTAAACGGTAATTATGCTTTATTGGTATCGACAAAAATTTCATATTAGTCCATCGATACGACAAATATAAACGCATTTTGAGTTCCATGTTTATTACTTCCTCATGGGAAATTTCAGAATTTTGAAATGATATTAAATCAACGGAAGTAAACAGTTAATAAATGGTTCATGATCGTTCAACTGAAACAATCAAGTAGTAAACAATGTAAGTAAGTACATACACTCCAACAATTCCATTGTCATTGATCAACAATGTCGTTTATAACCATGAAAAATATATGTTCCACGTAAAATACTGATACTTTTGAAGTGAGAATTAATTTCATTTTTAATCAGAAGAAACCCACCAAGTATATACAGTGCAGAAAAGGCAGAGTTCACAAGAAGATATGCATAAGGTAAGAAAGTAATGGCTTATTTTATCGCGAAACTGCGGAATACGAGAGAGTTGTAATGGGCTAGTATCTTATAAAAAATGCCGGATCATTTTTGTGACATATTCAAATCTTGAGAGATTACTGTGGCTGTTTCAAGAGTTACAAGTGGATGTTAACGAATCCTGGAAAAATCTATGTAATTATTCATTAGAAAAAACTAATAAATGTTAGAACCTTTGTAAAACGTCCGCAGTAAACCGTGGCTTCAGCTCTTTTCCAATTTTGTTGCTGGCTCTGCTGTTGTATAGCAGAGGGTGCGAATTAAGGAGAAGAGGATGCCACGAATTGTTCTCTCCCATACTAGACCCCAACACTCCTGCCAGGGGGAAAAAATCCTCAAAAAACAATATAACAGTTAAATTTGTAAATAAAATTATCATTTTTTGTGCTTTCACATATGGTTATATCGAACTACTCTAGTTTACGTGATTGTAGAGTACACCTTAGGTCCATTTAGGAGGGTGATTTGTACTTAATGCTTAACTTGCTTATTTCAATTGTGAAGCCTCTAATGACATTATAATTCAGGGCAGGTAAATACACCAAATATGGATTGAGAAATATTTTATTGGAGCATCTGGTACTCGTATTTGTGTATAATGGTGAAATATTTATTTTCCACTGTGATATCCACAACACTGACCAGCTATGAAATTCCCTGCTCTTGCAAGGTTTGTAACTCGCAAGATGGAAACTTGTTCCGGCACAAGGCAACAAAACATCTTACTTGTAATGTTAACTCAAAGAGAGAAAACTGTGGTAAAGCACTGACTTAGTGCTTGCTTAGTGGTAACGACCATTTCCTGTTCTAGTAGTTACGTATCTTTTCCAATCCATTATCTCATAGCAAACACAGAAAAGTCCTAACACCAAATGCAGCCAACGCGAAGTGCAGACGTCAGGACGAGCCGAACGATGAAGTCACAACATGGCGCAGATATGTTTTGCGCGCAACGCTCGGCTTCAAAATTAGAAACTCGAATTTTTACCTAAAAATGAACGCACATGAACGTGGGAAATTGCAGGGGTTATTTGTCGATGGTGTAGATTTTAAATATGATCTTTAAAAAATTAGTAGGAATATCCATTACACAAAGAAGTAGCACGGCAAGTAACCAAAAACCACACTCTTTCACACAGTACGAAATTAACACGCTCTTGGTTCAAGGTCTGTTCCTCACTCCATTCGCAGCTCTGTCCAGGGCACCTGTAGTCTCGAAGGAAAGAACAACTAAAGCTCGGAGCTTTCAGATTGCAAACAATGCTCCCGAATACCATTGACTTCTAACGGTTTAGTCTGCAACGTAATCTTGATATACCTAGGTAGTGTTGCACATTCGAAACCTCCAAACGATTCCGAGGGAAGCAAAACGCTTTCGAGGGTAAACTTAAGCAGGACGTTACTGGTCGAAAATGTCGGCATCTCTGCTAGCGCCGCCCGCCACACTTCTCCCGATCTCTCGACCTCGCAAGGAACTGAACGCAAGGTATAAATTGATGAAGCAACCCATGAGCAGGCCGAGATTCGAACCCGGTCCCCCTGCCGTCTTAGCGCCCTATGCTAACCACTCCGCCACGGACGTCGGCTTTGATCTTTATGTATTGTTTTTGGATTGCTCCTATTAACAGTGAACAACAAACAAACATTTACATCACAGCTATAAGCTCATGCTTATTAACGATGATAAAGGAATTCATATTTGATTTCAAGGTAAGGTAAATTGAAGTTAAGCCGTGAGAAGTAATATAGTCCAAGCGTTTACTTCGTTAATGTCGAGGAACTAAAGAAAGCCGCCGCCACAAATGTGGGTGGGGAAAAATAGCGGGCGAGTTGTTTTCGTCCAATCACACTCAACCTTCAGCCAATGGACGCAGCTGTGGACTCCACGTGGAGTCTCAGTCACGTGACTGCGGATACGCTGTTGCCGTACTTTGCAACTTCAATGTGGAGACCGTGGGAAGGTGCTAATGCGGAGGAGGCACAAGGTGGCGTAGAGTAGATGGGGAGAGTAGATGTGTGGCAACACTGTGCGTTGAATGTGATTGTTGCAGCTGGTGGGCGCGCTCCGTGGACTTCAAAGCCAGCCGGTCGTTAACGTAGCTAGCGCGTCGACTTTAATTAAAACTGCATTGCGAGAATGGTAGTGTACTCGTACACCAAATATGGCCTAAACGTTCGTTTTCAAAAGAATATCTAAATTGCATCCTTGTTATTATTTGGAACTGGCTCCAATTCGCAATGATTGTTCAGAAATGTTCCATCTTTTCAATAACGTGGCCTTGGCGGAAAGGTAATCGCCGGGAACCTTTGGTGTGTTGATAATAATGCTATGAAGAAGTTATATATCAAAGTTTTCAAACTTAGTTAATAATTTATTTTAAAAAAAACTTAACTATGTAATATTTCAAATGTGTTTTATTTTCTTACAGATTACAAAACATATGCAACTTGTTGCAAGAAATTTTGTACGTGGATTTTAAGTTAAATTATTTATTTTTTAGGTTGTGATGTTTACTTTTTAGATGTGCATCCTTAAAGAAAAATCATTAATCTTCTATTTTCTGCCATCTATCGGAACAAATTGACAAAACAGGTATTGATCTTGTTTACTGTTCTTCCTCTTTTTCCTTTCGCGTAATTTTCGTGCCAGCCATAAGATTAGTATTCTGGGCATTAAAATCTCCCAGATCCAAAACTGATTGAAAGATATGTTCTTCCTCTCCGAGCAATTTGTCGTACCCTTTCCCCTCAACAAGCGCAGGAAGATCCTAAGGTGGTAGTCTGCACCGTATTCTTTGTTCTATCTGATACGTAATGGCGTCCGGAATTACGTAGCCATTTTGTTTGCTCTCGGTTCTACTGTGGGCAATTCAGCCGCCTTTTACTTGAAGGTTTGGTATTTTGTGGCGATATTTCATCTGGTTGTCCCAGATGCAAGAAAACGCTGCATTAACAGCTGACACGAGAGATAGTCACAAGCCACAAGAATTAAATATTACAATACTACCCCCCGCATAACGGCACTTCTCACTTAATGGATAGTGTTTGGCATAGCTATTTACTTGTTTTACGATACATACGTCATATTAAGTTAGTGATCAGGGGATTGTAACAATCAGGCGCGTGCCCAGGATTTTCGTAAGGGGGGGGGGGTTATGAATCCAACACATTTTCCAGTTCACAGGTCAAATTTCTTGTAATAAATTAGATAATTAATATACTTGGATTTTACCCCAATGAACGCAATCAATGTATTTGCTATGGATGCTTCATGTTTTTATTGCATCATATAAAAGCACCTGCTTGAATATTTCCAAATTATTAATATTTTATATTTAATTTCTCAAATATAATTTTTAAACAAAAAATATGTACACTCAACATTGTAACAACATTAAAGAGATTAAGACTACTTGATGTCTTAAAGACAGTAATAAATAAGGTACCACAGTTCAACAATTTAAATTCTGAAATTTAGGCATCGAGGTTTCTGTGCGAGTTCTGACAATATGTCGTCACAAGTAACTTTTATATCCCGGTGAATGTTCAGAGCAGCTAACCCATTTAATCTTTATTCGCAAATGGTATTTCGAAGATAGGTCTTCAGCCGCCTCAAAGTTGAGAATGATTTCTCATTTGATGTTGTTGTTACCGGGATTGTACATAATATGCGCAAACGTGTGTTTACCCAGGGAAATATTACTTCACTGCACATATCAATTGCTTCAAGAGCATTTACTGGACGTCTTTGCATTGCTGCAAGATGACGATACCACATTTTCATTTCAGTGTGAGCGTCGTCGCCTTGTAATCAAGGTGTTCCGGGTTCAATACCCGGAGGAGGCTCATAGTGGTTCGGATCTCACTTTAAATTTTAGGTCCAGTCCCGATTAGCCTTACTGTGCATAAAGTGGATTTAAAACATCAATTCAATCAACATTGTACTTGTTGTGGAGATGATTTTGCTAAATATTGTGTACATTTTTGGCATTGTATTATTATATTATTGGTCAAAACATTTGTTTGACAGTCGACAAACAAATACGAACCCCTTCAGTAATTAACATTTTCTACTACAGTGTCATTAATGTGTCATATTCATTTTCATATTAGGTCTATGGAGAGGAATTTTGTATAATGTTAACGTTATGGAACTGCGAAACCAACTGTTGAAGGGGCCACTCCCCCCCTTCCCCTCCAAAGCCCAGTACCGCACCACAGGATCTGTCACTGAGCCCGACAAAATCTTGCCATACAGTTCTCGAAATAGAAATTCGTAGCCGAAAAGGGAGGGGATATTTGATCGATTTTGGATATACGAGGGGGTATATGGATCAACATGGAGACAATACAGTAGGTGGAGGATGCTCAATATGAAAATTATTCTAATTGGGGGTATGATTTGTGAAACTTTCTTAACTGGAGGCAGCATCCCCTACTTCGACCACTGATGCCAGAAAAGATGCTTTCGGAAAATTAATTTATTACTGCACACGTATATTACTTATTGTATTTGTTGCGTTTGTACAAGAGAAATATTCAGAAGATTTGTAAGGAATATTTACAGTTAATAGGATGCCTACCTAGTCTATCCCGTGTCGTAATACAAATTTTATCCCTTTCCTACAAAATAATAAAATTGTCCATGGCAACCGTGATTTTATAATGTGGTTGCATACATATACACTGTATAGTAGCACCAAGCTTTCTAGGACCTCGGAAAATACGTGAACAACAGGCTTCCCCGTGGCTTTAACTAGCGACACTAGTGCCACTGCTCCGACTCCAGGGTTTCAAATGCCTTGGTGGATCTATAAGATAGGTAATATCGTTTTTCGAGGGTTCGTGAACAAAACAAAAAGTAGATGATTTTAAAGTCCATTTTATATTCAGATACGTTAATCGGGACTGGACTTAAAGTTTAAATCGGGATACGTACCACTGTGCAATGCACCTTCACAGCGGATCAAACCCAGGACCTCTTTGATTACACCACCATCGGTGAGGCCCCTGAAATCATGATTGATTTGATTGATTGATTTACTTTATTTTACTTCGCGTTTTGTGCCTATTGGCTAATTTGCGAAGATGGAGATGAGTGATGAAATGATGAAATTAATGAATGGACATTCACAAACAACCAAGCCCGAGCAGGATTCGAACCCGGGACCCTTGGCGTCGCAGCGCGATGTGCTAACCACTCGGCCACAGGGTCCGGCCCCTGAAATCATTGAGGAAACTTGTTCATCTTCATGTTCTCTCGCCCTGCGAAAGTTTATTGGTGATATAGGGTGACATCCTACACACTTCTTCCAGACATGCACACGCGGGCACCACCCCTCCCCTGCACACACACGATTGTATGCTTACAGCACATACTGTGCCCTCCCAGACAAACAATTCTAAATCCGCCTATGTATATATCTGCTATCAAATAATCAACGTCACTTACCTCGACAGTTCCTTGACATAATTTTGCAACAAGGTTTCCAATATCTTCTGTTATGCCTTCTTGTTGAATATCAAGAGTCTGAAAGTTCGCACGTTTCACTCTCGCAATTCGGATGGAATTCCTCTGAACTTAAATCAACCTTTTCTGACGTTCTATTTGTGGAAGGTGAAGCTTCAACTTCCATTTTTTGTTTCTTTTGGAAATAATCTAATAATGTATTTCTCCTCTTTTCTCTATCCATCTTTAGTTCCACGTCAAAAATCTATTACACACGCAAAAACGTAACACACAACACGACCACTTCGACTTGCTACCTTGCAGACTGCAACTCGCTACAACCCCAGTGAACACCAGGACTTGGGACAAAGATACCGGGCGGTCGAATGTCTGAACCATGCATTCAGCTTGGTCCAGCTCAAATTACGTCACCAGTGTTGACAGCAACCAGTAGTGTCAGTGTCAGTAGTGTTGGCAACTGCTAAATTATTTACGCACAAATTCAAGTGAGATCTTTCACAAATGTTACAAGAAAATTCAATAAACTGAAGGCTGGAAATTGGTTGAGAAAAAAATATCTAATTTGTAAAGAGCACAAGAGTAAAACGTATAATATTTTGGCATATTAATTGCTTTTATTTTGTTTATGAAACTGACTGGGCCAGTTGGGCTATATAACGCATCCCTCCCTTCCTCCCGGCATGCTATTGTACAAAACATCGCTTGCCTCCTTCGTAAAACCATGCTTCGCTACTGCCTGCAACAATTATTATTATAATTATTGATATTTTGAAATAAATATGCATCCAGGTGCGATATAAGATTTTGACTTACTTTGCCTGTGACGGTGCTGTGAATCCGCACAATATAATTATATGTTTATTGAAATTATTAATTTCGTATTATAAAAATCACTTTATATTAACGTTTAAAAAATGTATAATTATTACTTTGTACAACGTTAATTATGTTTTATGTTATTCATTGCACTCTACGCTGTATAAACGAGATATTTATAATTCTAACGTTGCTATAGCAACGAGAATCAATAGTCAGTATGTAGTAGTGTGTCTGACAAAAATGGAAATATAGGTAATAGTGAACTGCATATTGCTCAGTTATTTCACTAATATATAGACCTATAGAAGTTGTATCTTCACCTTCGCGTTTTAGTTGTAATCGTGCAAATAATTGACTTGTGAACGTCACAGTATAATTGGTGGTCCAGTATTGTGGAACATTATCAGCACGATCTTGAGTGATGTGTTTTGCGTGTTAACTTACACCATTGTTCTCGTGAATCTAGTTTGTACATAAATTTATATTATGTACGCGTCAAGTAATCCTTATAATCTGAGATCCAAAACAAGTCTTACAGCTAGATCTATCAATTGTGGTGATGAACCTGATGAATCACAAAATAAGAATGGTGCCATGAATATGGTGAAGTGCTGCAAAGATCCCGACAAGGAAAGGTTGGTAGCTTGTGAAAATTGTGGCCATTGGTATCATTTAGAATGTTTGGGTTTGTCCGATAAGCATTGGGAATTATACCAGTTAAATGAAAATTATTTCTGTAGAGATTGTGATCCATCTTATAATCCGTTCAGTATTGAAGCTTTTGTGCAATGGAAAAGAAGTCAAGAAAATGTTCAAGAAATTGACGTTCGTCCTTCTGTGTTGGTAGAGACGTCAACGAGGCAAAGTAATGTTCCTTTTCAAATGTTTGATCTGCTGGCAGAGTTAAGAAAAATCAGCGAGTCACAACAGATGGAATTTACAAAAATTAGGGAAACTCAAGATTCTATGAGGCAAACTCAAGAGCTTGAGTTTACAAAAATGAGGCAAACTCAAGAGTCTCAACAGCTTGAGTTTACAAAAATGAGGCAAACTCAAGAGTCTCAACAGCTTGAGTTTACAAAAATGAGGCAAACTCAAGAGTCTCAACAGCTTGAGTTTACAAAAATCAGAGAATCTCAACAGGAAATTCAAAATTCACAGCAACTACTCAAGCTTGACTTCCACGAATTGAGTACATCGTTACGAAAGGAATTAGCTGAAGTTGCAGAGTCCTGCAAATTAGCAACACGTTCATTACATCAGGAAATGGAAAGAGAAGTGCAAGGACTAACAGAGAAAATCGAGGAAGTAAACACTACTTGTACAGAGAATTCTGATAAACTTGCTGGCTTGAATGATCAGATTACAGAATGCCAGAACAATGTTTCAGGATTGTCTCGGCAAGTTCAAAGACTTGAAGCCGTTGTGAGCCATGATGAAATAACTAAGCGCGTGGAAGCATGTGAGGAAAATATTACTAAGTTAACATCTAATATTTCGACTAATGTTGAATGAAGTAATCCTGTACAAGTTTACAGTTCTCATGTGAATAGTAACTGTCAACCTGGTATTCCTGCACGGAACCTAACCTCTCCGAAATCATCTGATTCTTCAGCGTGTGATGTTTCTGATGATGAACACAATCGCATTGCTTCACAAAGACACAAACGTTCTAGAAATAATCGAGTGAGAACTAGTAATACTAACAAGTTATGTCAATCAACCCGTTCTTTATATTCTGATGGTTCTGGTCAGGAAAGAAAGAGGCAAGTAAATCAAAAGTCAGCAAATCCGCAGAATCATCGATGTGATTATCCTGACAATTGTATGCGTTCGCTTACTCAAGAACCTCGACGGTTGGTAAGATTGAATGAACTTACTGTTCTTCCTAAATATTCTGGAGATCCTGAAAAATCAAGCCCACGTAAGTTTATTAAAACTTTAACGTCCTACTTAGACTTACTGCAAGTTCCTGACATGCAAAGGCTTGAATGTATTACTAATTGTTTTCAAGGACCTGCAGAAGGTTGGTATAATACTCATGTCGATTCGTTTACATCGTACAAACAGTTTGTTGACGAATTTCTGAATCACTACACGTCTTATTCGTTAACTCAGGCTCAATTATCTGAACTTAGAAGTCGTAAATATGATCCTAAATCGACGAGTAGTATGGAAGTTTTTGCTATTCGTACGCATTCAGCATATTATAATTTAGTTGATCGTCCGAATGATGCAGAAGTTATTGATATTTTAATCAATCAGTTGCCCACATCTATTGCACAAACAATATTAGCTGCTAGATTAGTTAAAATGGATGATGTAATTGCGTTACTAAAGAGGTTGGATTTAGTGAATTCAAGATCAAACAAGAGTTTTAATGTTCATGATAATGTACGTGAAAAAAATTTCCGACATGATGGGAATAATTCGAAAAGTTTTACAGACAATAATAGTGCAAGGGCAAAACTGAGAGTTCAAAGTGTTGCTAAAAGTTCATCGTTTGTGAACGATGATGAACCTAATGGAAATCAAGGTTCAAGACGTAACGTAAGACCTAATGATAGTGTTCATTTTGTTTCTTCTAGCGATGAAAATAAAAGAATTAAGATTCCACGTACAGATGTTCCGTTTGTTGCTGAAAACCAAGAATCAAACTCCAGCCAAAAGACGATGATATTTAATAGAAATAATAATTTTGGGAAACCTAACCTAACTAACAGACCATATAATCGTTACAGACGTAATGGTGCAGGAACTCAAAATTTCCGGCAAAATAGAAGTCCACAAAGCTCACGATACTTCAACAATAATGGTAGATTTATGAGCAACAGTTTTAATGCCAGAAACGAGCAAGAACAACAGCAATTTACACTGCGTCCTAACTCTCAGTTCTCTAACAATAATTTCCACTCATTCCAACCATGCAGTGTATGTGCCAATTGCGGATATTCGTCTTCTCAGTTGTCAACGGGAAACAGTTGCAATGCAACTGCAGTGGCGAATACTCCATTAAATGAAAATGCTCCATCTTTCGATCCAAGAGAAACTTCTTGTAAACAGTTCATTTCTTCTGTCCCTGAAGCAACATTAAACGAACGTCGCGGGTGAACGTGGACCAGTTTGCTCGCACTAACATAATGGAGGGTCCGGCTAAATCATATCGTAGTGATAATATAGGCACAACTTGTCAGTATGCTGTATTAAGTAATTCCGTTTTATCTGAAGTTGATCATTGTTATCCACTTTCAATATGTTTTCAATTAGATTGGTACGAAGATGAACCTACTTGGATTTTAAATGATATTGGTATACCTACTCCTATTACTGATCAACCTCTGATCACAGGAACAGTTTGCGGTATTACCATACAGTGTGTCATCGACAGTGGAAGCCAGTGTAATTTAGTCAGTTATGCATTATGGTGCAGTATAAAATCAATTATTCCGAGTGCCAAACTGGATACAGTGGATCAACTTAAGTTATTGCCGTTTGCAGGACATCAGAAGTTTCGTGTTGCTGGTCGGAAGATTATAAGTATTTCAATTAACTCGGAAGTTTTTTTTCTTTGGAGATGTTTGTATTGAAGCAACTGCATGCTGAATTAATTCTCGGAATACCATTTTTAAGGCAATACAAAGCTGTACTCGATTTTAGAAGAAACGAAATTAGTTTGATGGCGTCTACTGGTTCCGAATTGGTTCAGCCATTAAATTCTAGCAAAAGCACAACTGATAGGGATTCCTGCCAGATGCAGGAAGTTACTATAGTCAAAGAAGTAGAAAATTTACTTGTCGTTTCTCTAGATCAGATCACAACGAAGGTGCGGTCGTGTGAAGCACTCAACACGGAGCAGCAGTCTCAGCTTGAGAATCTAATAATAGAATATCATAGTTTGTTTTCTGATCGACCCCGATCTGCATTCGTAGAACCTTATCAAATTGAACTAGACACAAAGGAACCAATTAAGGCACCTATATATCCAGTACCGTTCGCCAAAAGAGCAGCGTTAGAAAAGGAACTAGAAAAATGGAAAGCCTGGGGAATAATTAAAGAGATGTCTTCACCTTATTTGAACCCAGTACATATCGTCCCAAAATCTAATGGTGAGTGGCGTCCAGTGGTGGATTTTCGTCGCCTAAACCAACATGTAATTTCACCACTTACCCATGTTGAACCGATAAACGAGCTACTTCAACATTTTAAGGGTGCAAGGTATTTTTCTTCGATTGATCTCTCCTGTGGATATTTTCAAATACCACTTACGCCCGACTCATATAAGTACACAGCTTTTTCGTATCGAGGACGACAGCACGTGTTTTGTTATTTGCCATTTGGTATAAAATCAGCTGTTTCTGTTTTTGTTGAAAGAATGAATAAGGTGTTTGGACCAGAGACTCATTCATTTCTGATGATATATGTGGATGACATTTTAATATTTAGCCCAACAATAGAGAAACATTTTGAACATCTTGATTATGTTCTACAGACATTGCAGAAGACGAACATGTCCATAAAATTTGCCAAATGCAAATTTTTCCAAACGGAAATTAAGTTTTTGGGTCATGTGGTGTCTGGCTCTGAGATTAAGGTCGATCATGATAAAGACTCAGCTATTCTACAGTTTCCTGTTCCTCAAAACAAAAAGTCACTTCGCAAATTTTTAGGACTGGCAAATTGGAGGAATCGTTTTATACAGGGATTTTCAGATATCGCTAGTCCATTATATCATCTTTTACGCAAGAATGTGCCATTTTATTGGACACCTCAGTGTCAAGAAGCTTTCTTGTTATTAAAGAATGCTCTAATTTCAGCACCAGCATTGAGTCAACCCGACTTTGAGTTGAGGTTTTGTGTTTCTGTTGATGCAAGCCAGAAAGGATTGGGTTGTGTACTTTGGCAAGTTGATAATGATGAAATTCGTGTCATACAATACGGCAGTCGTTCTCTTAGAGGAGCAGAGATTACATATAGTGCACACGAATTGGAATGTTTAGCTATATTATTTGCTCTGGAGAAATTTGCTATATATCTTAAAGTAACTGATTTCAACTTATATTCAGATCATAAGTCGTTGTCTTGGCTTAAAACTGCACAATCACTTAATTCTCGTCTCACGAGATGGGCTCTCAAACTGCAGTGTTTTGATTTCACGTTAAATCATGTCCCAGGAGTTTCGAATAATATTGCTGATACGTTGAGCAGATTTCCGCCTTGTACTACTTATTCTGCACTTGATGATAAATTATATATCAATCAAGTAATTGTGGAAGATTCACAAGATGATACTTCTTCTATTTGGTTAAAAGCTCAACGAGCAGATGAAAAATGCAATAATGTAATTTCTCACCTGGAAGATAGTACAACTGATAAAACTTTTTCAAAGTATCTTCTTCACAACAAAATTCTTTTTTATAAACCAAATTCAGATGAAATTTGTAAACTTGTAGTGCCACGTGAGCTTATACCTTTGGTATTGCACAAAATGCATGATTTAAATGGTCATTTTGGTTATCAGAAGGTTTTAGCAGCTTGTAGAAGGGCATATTTTTGGCCGTACATGAGAAAATCAATTAGAAATTACCTGAAAGATTGCTTAGAATGTGCACGAACAAAGATTGTAGGTCGGCCGTTGCGGAAGGATGAATATCACGTCGATTCTCACCAACCTCACGATTTCCTCTCTATTGATTTAATCGGAAAATTACCAAGATCACGTACATATGAATACCTCCTCACAATTGTAGACGTTATGTCAAAGTTTGTTATGATTTATCCGTTAAGAAAAGCAACTGCCAGGGAAATTATCAATCGTTTTGAAGAACAATATTTTAAACATTACCCTGTATGTAATGTATTATTATCAGATTGTGGAAGCCAATTTACATCAAATGAGTGGAAAGCCTACTTGGATTCAAGAAAAATTAAGCATATTACTACCACTACATACAATCCGAAATCTAATCCTATTGAGAGGTACAATAAGGAGATTGTTAGATTACTGCGATTATTCTGCAATGATAATCACACCAGTTGGTATCCAAAAATAAATTCTATTATTCAGTTATTAAATCATTCATGCTCTTCAGTTACCGGATTATGTCCTAGTGAACTTTTCTTACATGAAGATATGAAGGACTCAATATTTGAAGAAATCAGCTGGTCAGAACAAATTAAATCTTTGCCATGGAAACGCAAATTGTTTTTAGCAGAAATCAGGACTAGACAATCTAGAAGAAGTAGGAAGATTAAGAATGCATTGAACACGATCAAACTTCAAACAGGAGATTTGGTTATGATAAAAATAGGCAAGTAAGTTCCAAAATTAACAGCCAGATTCATAAATTGTTCAACTTGTATATTGGGCCATTCCTTGTCAAGGAAATTAAGGACAATAATGCAATTCTTTACACAATGAACCAGCAATATTAAGACAAGGTGAACTTTTCAAATCTTCGAGTGTTTAACTGTTCGGAAGAAAAGAGGAATCAACTCTTGTCTGAGAATTAAATTTATGAGAGTAGATACTTGAAAAAAATGAAACCATTCTGTTTATTATTTTGTACAATTGAATGTTGTATTATGTTCTGATTTGTTATTACCTGTTAGGCACAAATCTGTTTATGTGCACGTTGTTGTCGAATGTCAGATAATATTGTCCATTTGTAACTTTGTTGTAGTTATGTTGATACACATCTGACTGATTTATAAATGAAAACTCCTCCTCGTTGTTTCGTAGTTTTCATTTTCCCAGAGGAGGGGAATGTTGTGACGGTGCTGTGAATCCGCACAATATAATTATAATTTAATGAAATTATTAATTTCGTATTATAAAAATCACTTTATATTAACGTTTAAAAATGTATAATTATTACTTTGTACAACGTTAATTATGTTTTATGTTATTCATTGCACTCTACGCTGTATAAACGACATATTTATAATTCTAACGTTGCTATGGCAACGAGAATCAGTAGTCAGTATGTAGTAGTGTGTCTGACAAAAATGGAAATATAGGTAATAGTGAACTGCATATTGCTCAGTTATTTCACTAATATATAGACCTATAGAAGTTGTATCTTCACCTTCGCGTTTTAGTTGTAATCGTGCAAATAATTGACTTGTGAACGTCACATGCCTACTAATTGTAGTGATTCAAATCTCACAGAACTTTGCTCTGCTGGCATAAATGGTATAAGAAGGGGAAAGAAAGAAAAGGGAAGTTAGCAGCACTGTCGTAACAGGAAAGGGAGGGTCATTCTCCTAAGAGGGTCATCGTGGGTGAAAGAAAGGGGAGGAGGGATTCCTTCAGTTCGCATTCCAAGGGTTACAGCTCTTTTCTTGACCATACTGAGAAGGAAATTCTCCTTCCTTTTCAGTGACTAAGGAATGAATGAATGCCTGTGCATTGCTGTAACTCAACTCCAATATTATCAAAAGTAATTGAAGAAGCAATACATTTCTCATTGCCAAATGTAAACATTTTACAATATTGGCAATTTATGAAATAAAATTTATTTCTGCTTTGAATTTTTTTAAATGACGAAACCAATGGGGGGTTTAACCCCCACCAACCCCCCCCCCCTGTGCACGCCACTGGTAACAATCAATGTTTTGTGCACCACATTAACTGTCGACATGGACAGTGACAAGCCACAGTTAACGTAATCACAATTGTTATTCATTATTACACGTGTCGAAAGTTCCTCCTACCCTGAACTATCAGTCGACGGGTGCCAGGAATCTTCACTATCACTATATAAAGTATCTAACTCATAAGTTTCGTCATTTTTGTCACCAAAATCAACTTTTTCCGAAAGTCGACGTTGCGGGTGCGTCCATCTTCGTGTGGCTTCTGTCTGATTAAACCTCGGATTTCAGGTTTTTAAGCTATTTCTTCCTTTGCAGGTAAAAAAAGAAATAAGTTATGTCAGTAGTGTAAAAGTATATACTATTGGAGCGAGAAAGTATGAACCCCCCTCTGGCAGATTTGCCTACACTTAAAACTTGCTCAACATGCCCATATGAGCTTTTTGCTCAAGTGTGGAACCCCGTCTAATCCAAGATTTTTGTAAAAATGCCCTCGGGAATTTCCTGAGAAAGTATGACCCCCCTCAGATTGATTTGCCTACACTTATAAAAGGCACTTCTGTGAGATTGTTGTCCATAAACCTGTCAAAAATATGCCCCTCTTCATATTTTTTTTTGGCCACACCTAAAACTACGCCAAACGTATTAACACACACACACCCACACACACCCACACCGACCCACACCCACCCACACCCACCCACACACATATTTACTTCCGGTTTAAGTTCAATTGGGCACCAGGCTCAACTTGTATATCTAGTATTAAGATAATGTAATTCTTCTAGAATTGTTCTGTGACTCTCTCATTTCTTACATCATAAACATATGATTTTTCACCTATGAGAATAACACTACATATAGTGTCATCAGGGAGTGTATTGTGAAATTCACAGATAATTTTAATGTTTGTCCTGTCATTAACCACAACCTGTTTTCTTTTTGAAGTGTTGATGACAAACATGGGTGTCTGTGCTTTGAATTCATCTGGTGTGTAATACATGTCAGTATTGCCAGTAGTGACCCTTTTGTATGCTGTAAATGCTTCATATAATTTAAGGAAATCATCCTTGGACATGTCTAAATTATAATTTTCTCTAGGGAATACCTCATTTCTGCCATTTTTAAGATATATGTTCTTGATGTTGCAGCTATCAAATTTACTTGAATTTTTCTCCTGATTATTGTGTCTTCCAGTCTGAAACAGTACCACCACAAAATCCGGCATGTCATATTGTATACTGGAGAATGAATTTGTAGCATCAAACTCATAATAAGTACCAGTTGCGGGCTTCTGTACACATTGATATGTATAAAATTGTAAAGGAATCTGTGGATTTTTTATTATATCTGCTTTGTATTTAAGAGCATAACTGGCTTCATATTCAACAACTGGGATTCTTAGCTCCATAGTCTGAATAATGCATTTGCCTTCATCAGGTAGGGTATTGGGCAGAGCTTCCCCTGTAGAGTTTAATGTACTGTACCTCATCAAAGCATTATTATCATTGGCAGCTCTTCTAAATGTGATTCTTAAACCACCCTTCCACATAATATCTTTGTAATCTGAGAAGAATCCTGGCAAAAGGCGCATAGGGAACAGCACTGTGTGGCTCTTGGTTAACATTTTATCACCAGCCTCAAATCCACCTATTTTGTAGTAAGAAGCCTCGGTTTTGGATAATTTTAGTGTGGCCAAAGCTGTGGAGGTAATGCCGGGATAATCCACTCTGTTTATAACAACACCATGTTTTCTGATCTCAATTTCAGAGAACAGATGCGGCACAAAATTGTCCACCAATCTTATATTTGAATTTGCCGGATAATCTGTTCCATCGAGCTTTACAACATCAAATTTGATGTATAGATCTGCTCTGTGGGGGTGTATAAAGCCATCCCCTACATCAAGATCAACCTCAATTTCTGTGTTGGGTTGATTTAAATTTGCAAAGGTCCTCCTGTTTGGGGGGAATGATTGTAGCTCATAACTCTCAATATTTTCCATTTTTTTTGTATGTATTTTTATTTAAATATTAATCTCTATGATAGCAGTTGTTGTGGCTCCAGCAAAATCAACTAATTCTTCTTTTTCATTAGTGACCATCAATTCAATATAATCTATTCTATTATGGCACACAGGAAAATATAATGTTGGGGATGGAGTGTAGATGATGGGCTCCATAAATTCAGAATTATGTTTAAATGTTGCAATGATGCCAGTTTGTTTGTGAGTGCCTATGCCATTTGATTTGGTGATCATACCCTCGGCCACATTACAGTGAATATTCAGAGTCTCTATGGCTAAGAATTTAGGTATATTAATAGCAGTGTGTTTGATGGCCGGTTCAAGTTTTGTGTTGTTCTCAAAGCCTAACAGCTCTCCTATAGTACCCAGATCCACTGTTTGTGTAGCAGATACAATCTCTACTCTGTGAGTGACAGAATTTTGAGTTAATACTATACCTCTGGGTAACTGAGCATTTAGAGTGGACAGATTATACTGCCCTGGAGTGATGACAATTTTTTGATCCCCTACTGCAATTTTGTTGTTGTGGTGTGTAATATTAGGGATCAAGTACATGCCATAAAATGCTCTGAGAGCTATTGTTTTGGGATACACTATATCATCATGTAATTTGAGTTTCAATATTGAATTTTGGCTGGTGAGATGGAATACCCCCATGATGTTTTAAATACCACAAGGTTTTTTGAAAATTTTCAATTGATGGTTTATTTATTTGAGACATATATCTAAGAACAGATAAACACAAATGTCCGCAATTAACATCTTTGAAATTTTGAACACGGGCATTATTGTAATAAAGATTAGCTGATTTTAGATATTGTACTAAATTTTCAGGTGGAACACCTCCAAATGAATCAAACACAAATGCCTCATCTTTTAAATATTTAAGATAACAAATCCAGTGAGTGTCCTGATTTTTGTATTTATCCAAATTAACAATGCCACACTCTTTGTTGAGTGGTTGTTCTGGTAAAGAATCAGACATGTACACACCTCTAAAATTTTTGATGCCCAGTGGCTTGATTAAAGCTTCAATATCTTGGTTTGTAAGCGGCTCTTGTTTTTTTTAAACTTATTCATGGCTCTCTTAACACCTTTGCCTTGTTTCTCCATGGCCAGGTTATGGCGCTTCAATTCATCTAATTCTGCCCTATTCTTCTTGGCATCTATTACTGTTTTTGGTATGGCAGCTGATCCCCCAGCCAAGCTCCCAACAGCCCCAAGTGCTGCTAAGATGGCCGGGATAGTAAATATCAAACCCCCCACATGTGATTTTTTTCTAGATTGTTGTAATTTTTTTAATTGGGGGGTGCTAAGCAACAATTTCATACCATGGCCCTTTGCAAGACAAGAATTTTTTTTCTTCCGCTGCTTTTTGGTTAAAAGGCTATCAATAGTTTTAAGAGATTTAAGACCTGCATAAGGTATTTGATACATAACACCCTTGGCCTTCATTGTAGGTTTATTATATACATATTCACAGCCCCCACCCCAGTTTTTGTTTGGTGTTCATAGCTATGGTGGTTCCCAATGCTGCTATTCTCTCACTCAAAGAAGCATCTTTGCTTACAAATCTACCAAATGCAGCCTCTTCTAATTTCTTGTCTGCAACATGTCTCTTGTCAAGATCAGTATGTGTGTTGTATGCTATGTCATGGTCTCTACAAGCAGCATCTAGGGGATTAACACCAGGATCACCTCTGTTTAATCTATGCTCCAATTTTGTGCCTGGACCACAATACTGATAGCCTGAAATATGTACTTCAAATGGCAGCTTGTTTATAATGTCATTAACCAACCCCCGGCCCTCAGAAATATTCCAAAATTTAGGTGGTAGAGTATTAATAATTTTTATAAGATATCCAATCCCCTTAGTGTCATTCACTATAAAATTAGACAATTTTGTGCTTATCATGTCCATAATTCCAACCTTTTCATTGTAAAAATTGTGGTTGCCAGCATTTTCCTCCCCAGCTATCACCAATAACCTATCTACAAGTTTCCTGACATCATCAACCCAGACAAATTCTTTAGGCAGGGTGTTGTATTGTTTGATTCCACTGCCAGTCTTAATTTGTGACCATATGGGCTTGATTAAATTGTTGTATTTTGCTCCACTGCTAGACTTGACTCTTTTTTGTGTGGGATCATTGTTCTGGTATAGAGCATCTGATTTTATTAATATTTCTTTGTAATGTTCATAATCTTGATCTGTATAGCTGCCAGGCCTTTTCCTAGTCATCAGTTCCCACAATCCAGGTGTTCCGAGATATTTAACAAAACCACCTCTTTCTCCAAGATGAGATTCTGAATATACAATTATATCATCTCCCATAAATGTTACTCTGAAATTGCCAATTCTATGTATGATGCTACCATCACGCTCTGTGTCAGCATATAAGCCAAAGACCTCATCTTTGTTGTCTTTAGGTGTGCTTAAATATTTTTGAGCAAGAAGACCCAATTCAATAGGATCCAGAGTAGCTTCAATTCTTCGAGGAGCAACAGGACTAGGTGTATGAATACTGGAAAGTGGGGTGATTGGATAATCTAATATGTTCATTGCAGCTACAGGTACAAGCTCTGTGATCAAATTTTGATTTTGCTCTGTAACAGTTTTGATATTTTTACCTAATTCACTAATAGCATCAATAATAGGCTGTTCTGTTTGTTTGTGTTGTTCATAAATTCCTCGGTTCTGTGATTTCCATCCATTAAATCTTTTTACAAGATAATCTCTTAATTTAAGATCATCAATGATTGGCCTTTTCATGGTTATTTATATATGTTTCAATGTCTAGAAAATTGTTGATTTTATTTCTGTATTTGCCACAATTGGGTTTTCTTGTCATATCAATTGTGACAAACCCATAACTGTCTTGATTCCAGCACCTACTACAAAACTTGGAAAAATTATTGTAGCTCAAGTCCCCACCTACATATTCATCATGTATGTGTTTGAGGTTGGTATGATCTTGATGAAACACACATATAAAATTGCTGTTGTCTCGGATCAGCTGCTTCGGAATTTTAGAAAAAGTCTGTGCCAGGTAGAAGCAATATATGTTTTTGTGCCGCCCCTGTGTAAAGAAATTTCTAACCTTGTTTTGATTATCCAGTATAATGTCATCAAACACAACAACAGAATTATCGAGACATTCATGAAGTGGCTTAACATCTGATTCAAAAGTGGCAATATCCAATCCATCATATAGCTTCATCAGCTGCTGATATTTTAATTGTTCCAAGCTCTTAGCGAAAACATACAAGTGCCTGTTCTTCCAGTCTAACCAGTTGGGTGCCAATAAAAATTATCAATCATTAGTGTAGTTTTACCACAAGCCGATGGCCCAACAATAAGACATCTAATATTTTCAGGCAGCAACTTGCCATTTCTCTTAATCTGCTGTTCAGGTTCTGGCAGCCTTTTTATAACATCCCAGGTGCTCATATTATCACTTTGTCTGCATCGATCCAGCTGTGTTCTGGAAGTCCTAGCCATTTGACAAGTAACTTGTTGCCTTTTCTGCGGATGATTTTTTCTATGAGATATGTGTCAGGCTGTTTAGTTTTGTTGAGTTCTTCTTCATAGAATCTGCCTTTGACAATTTCTCCTCGGTGATCTTTTATTATATATGTGTTAAGGGTCCCAGGTTTAACTTGAACCACTGTAAATAATTCAGTGCTCCAGTTTCTTGTAAAGCCTCTTTTGAATAAGTGCTTATATTTGCTGATTCTTACTTGATCACCCACCTTGTATTTGCCTTTTCTGGTTGTTGGCTGGTATCTAGGATAATAAACAGTCCTGATCAATTTTTGCTCATCAGATGAAGTTACTTCAGAGGGTTTCATGTTGATTGTGGAATGAACCGAGTTGTTATATTTATGTAGAAGTTCTGGCAGAATATTAATCCATTTATAATTACCTTGAAGTGTAAATTGTTTATACATAAGATTTTTTAGAGTTTTGTTGAATCTCTCTACAATTGAGGCCTTGAGATCACTGTAACTCGAGTAATGTTTTATTGACTGGCTTTTAATAAATTGTTGGAACACAGAATTATAAAATTCTTTGCCATTATCTGTTTGCAAATAGCGCGGTGATCTTCCACTCTGATTGATGATTGTCCTGATGGCTTCTGTAACACATTTTCCAGTCTTGGATTTGAGTGGCACAGCCCAGGCAAATTTTGAAAATGTGTCTATTACAGTGAGTAGATACTTGTAGCCCTTGTTGATTTTGTCTAAGTTTTTCAGCTGTCCACTTGCCATCTCAATCAAGTCCCCTTGCCATAAATCATCTATGCCTTTTGTGACTACTGGCAGTCTCTTATAATTATGTCTGGCTTGTCTGTGTAATTCATCAACAATAATTTCTCTAGACATAATATGAAAACAAGAATATTGCAACTATGGGGTGTTCAGCAGCTGATACTACAGGATTTTCTAAATATAATTTGTCCCCTATTTGTATTTTAAATTCCAGAGAGCCATCATCTTCAACATAGGCTGTTTCTAATGTATTGGGATCTGTAAAATCCTCTAACTCTACACTGGTGATTTTTGGTTTGTTGTCAGCATTTGTTATTGATAAGGTGGGGTAGTGGTGTGCCTGTGGTTGAAGCCAATATTTGATCTTGATTGGTCTCAGTGTGCCCCCAACAAAAAACTGGTAATAAAATTGTGCAGGGGACAGCATATATATTTTGCCACCTGGTGTAAATGGTGAATCATATTCTTTGTTGGGGATGCTGTACAATTCAAGAATTACTGTATGTTTTGGATTCTCGATTATGCCTGTTATTTCTTTTTCTGCTGTAAGCAATCTGCTTGTTACAGATTCAAGGTGCTCATTGATGGTCCTAACAACATCATCATGGCCTGGCTTGATCTTTATGTCCACAACAAGTTTCTTGTATTGTTGCACAATCTCTTGAAGCTGGGTGGCAAAAACAGACAGAGCATTTGCTTGATTGGATTCCATGGTCCCTAGCTGTTGCTTGATATTAGCTACAATTTGTTGCAAATTTTCAATAACTGCCAATTTTGAATTTTGAGCAGTAAGATCATGGACCTGTCTTCTGATATCCTCAAACAGGGCATGCAGTTCATTAATATGTTGATTAGTTGGTAGAGTGGCCACTGTTTGAGTGAGTTGTTTGATCTCTGTCTGGATATTCTTGATATCTTCTGATTTCAATATGCGATTCACTGCTCTCTTAATATTTTAAAGTTCCTGTGATGTCGGGAGATTTGATACAGTATTTTGCAAAGATTCAAGTGCCAATTTCACATTATTTAATTCAGATGCATCAGCTACATTTTGCATAGCATTTTGGAGCAGGGCTATATCCGCCTGAGTGGGTGTTGATTGTTGTAAAATTTCAAGTTTTGTTTGGATATCATCGATCAAGTGATGAAAATGAGATAGTTCAGATTCAGTGTTGAGGTTTTCAAGCTTTGTGATCTGTTGCTGGACACTGACAAGTGTGTCTACAATACCGGGCAGGCGGGATTCTAGAGATTCTTGTATATTTGTCAAATCACTTTGCACTGCTGCTATTGTACCCTCAAAATGGGTTATGGTACTTTGAATTTTTCCAAAATCTTCATATGTTTCAAGTTGCAGCTTAATGTTGGCAACACTCCGAGTTATTGCACTCAAAGCATCAGAAGATGGCAAGTTGTTAATAAAATTTTCAAGTGTCTCAATTTTTTTTTAACCTCGGCTATGGCATTGTTCAGAGGGTCCAGATTAGGTATTTGGAGTGATTGAATCTGTTCTTTTAGAGTGGAAATCACTAGATCAAAATCTTCTTGTGATTTTATGCTTTTGACAATTGTTTGGAGCTGTGTCTGGACATTATTTATCTGCTCTTCCAATTGCTGTTTCAATTGCTCAGAGTTGGTGGCCTGGGTCTTAAATTTGGCTTGAAGAGCTGCTACAACTTCTTCTAAACTTTGAAAATTATCTAATGTTGCCAGGTCAGTATATTTCTGAAGCAATAATTTGAGTTCAGAATCAATTTTAAGAAGAGGGTCCATGCATTGTGATTGTAAATTTGTAATTTCTAGTTGAAGACTGGCATTGAGTGTGGTTTGTAAAGCTTGTAAATCACTTCTTAATTTTTTGACTCTGACATCAAGCATCAAAATCTCATCACTGTGATCTTCATGCCTTGTATGGCCAAATATATCATTAGGCATTTTTGTTTTAGTGGTTATTTATTATTGAATATCTGATTCTTAATTCTATAAAAAAGGTATAAGCTTGTCATATGACCCAGGGACCTCAATATATAAGCAGTCACCAGCAGAAACAGTATATACAGTGCCAGAAATCATGTTTGAGTGCTTAATTCTATAAATATTTCTCCCTACTGAAATCTTGACATTACCCTCAGGGGTTGTAATAAATTGCAATTGCCCACCTACAGGTAATTGGTAATGATTTAAATTATTGTTAAATATGTACAATATTTTACCTGTTTCATCATCAACATCTGTAAGTATGCTGTTCAGATGAATAATTAACAAAGCACTTAGTTTAGATATCATATCAGAAGAGGGTTGTGCTGTTGGCAGGTCCATAATAGCCTGTTTTTTGAATCAAATAAGTTCATAGGCATGTTTATTTATTTCAAATCATGCTCTGTAATTGGGCATTGATTACCACTTTTCAAATCACAATGACCCCATGGTAAAGTATGTATGCCACATGATAAAATGCATCTCTTATCATCATGTGGGTCCAGAGCCACTTTTCTTACAATATTGCTAGTCAACAAGTGATCCACACTCTGAATTCTGGATTCTGATGTTCTGATTGTGCTACATGATTTGAGGCAATTTTTGTAATCCGTGTTACTCTGCCAATGCCCTTGGCCTTTTTGGCAACAGCGCCACTACATGTTTCAAAACTGTACATCTTGGCCCTTAACCCAGCAAATGTCACAATAACATCACCAAGTGTCTCATCTTTTAACTTGCCAGGCACATTTTTGTTGTGGTGTTGAATCTCTGTATGTTCACTGGTATCAAAATATTTAAACAATTCAGGCTGTGCTATATCTTTATAAACATCTTCTGTTTGAATATCAAGAACAAAACTATCTGTGTCCATGTACATCAGTTTTACACAATCACCATAAAAAGGTTTCAACACATCATAATACAATTTTAACATGTGTAATTTGGCCAATTCCAATATCACAGCCCCTACATAAATAGGCTTATCAAACTTAATATTTGTTTTTTTCATGTTGAAAAGTGCCATATTCTCATCATAAATTCTTCTGTAATTGAAGTTTGGCTTTGCAATCAATTTTTTGCTCCGGCTGGGGTCAGTAATTATTTTAACATCAATATGTTTTCTGACATTTTCAATTGTTTTGCCATACACTGAATTGACCATCAATTTAAACAAGGTCTTATCAAATTGGCTCAATGCAGATGTTCGAAGCTCTGTGTTTGTATCAATATATGGCTTCAACCATCTTGAGTGCCTGAACCTCAAAACGTTTCCAACTTTGGTCACTTGAACACCATGATTCATCAGGAACTGGAGGTTTTTGTAACATATGACATAATCCTGTTTCGGCTCCAGAGTCATCATCAATTTCTTCTGTTTAGAGCCAGGTGAACACTTAACCTCGGGAATTGGGGGCAGATCAGAAAATGTGTTGTGTAAATCATCAGGAATTATCAGATCAACCTCTAAGAATAGACCATAGTGACTGTCATCAAAATCCTGAAGATCTTCAATATTGAAATCTTCGACCCACTCAAGCCCTGTATATGGCAATTTATCCATCATAGCATAACCATAGAGGCTGTTGGCATCTACATACAGTATATAATTTGATGGCAGTGCTGGATCATAATCAGGAATATATTTGTTATTTGCTCTGGCATATCTCTGAGAACATTGCACCATGCCTCCTCTTATACATCGTTCCATAAACAGATACATGTCTTGATCCTGGATCAGATCCAATTGCATTTTAGTGTTTAAAAACATTGCAGACCATGCTAGGCCCGGAGCACTGTAAAAATACATTGGATCCAGCTTATAATTTTCCATGGAAGATTTTCTGAATGCCTGCAGTATATCAGCTAAGAGGGTCACATCAAGTTTCAAGTATGCATTGTGATAATCACCAAATGTCTGGCATTTTAAATTGTTCCACATCAATTGGGCATGGTGATAATCTTCATCAGTGATTCCAGATCCTCTGATTTTGCTGTAGAACTCTTGTTGTGGTGGCAGAGAACACTCATCAAATTTAGAAAAATCTGTAACATAGTCATATGGATATACACCCTTCCGCCTAATTAATTTCAGGTCTTGATTTGGAAACAAAGCACATGTGATTTTGAATTGATCATCAGATAATTGAGTGGCCAGTGTAGCCAGGCTAGCAGACAGAATTCTGTATGAATCAAGAAATCTTAAGTGAATAGAAACACCATTAACTTTAATTATTTTGCTAATGGCAATATATTTCTCATCATTTTCTGCTAAAATATTTAAATTCTGCTTGTCAAAACCCTCGTACCTGATCAAATGATGGAAATCATAATTGGATGCTCCATGGCAAAATATAGGGACAAATTTTGGTCTCTGGATCATAATATTGCAGCTATTACACAGGGCCATTAAGAATTTACCATCTGTATGAGAATGGTGATGCACCTTGATATTTGCATCTGAAAATTCAGAATCACATACCGGGCATTTTTCTGCATTGTTGAAATCTTCAATCTGTTTCTCTGTTAAAGGCAACATAGATTTTGATTTTAATAAGACATTAGATTCTATGTTATGGCACTCATTTTCTATTCTTTGTGCAAATTCTTTGATGTCATCTGCTCCCATGTATAAGTGTGGTTCACTAGCAACACCATTCTGTATAATTATGTAACAAAAACTAGAAGGTTCATGTAACTGGTATGATGTAATTGAAGGTTCATCAGGATCTGGGTTACAGAATGCAAGAGGTTTGAGATTTGATTCAAAATCACAGATTATATATGCTGGGTGTTCCAACAAGGCTTCAAATTTTTTGAATTTGGCATTTTCACTTGGATTAGGCATCACCATATGAACAGGTTTATGGTTGCCACAGTATTTCAGATGCTCAATTAACTTGTTTTTAGCAATTTCTGCATTCACTTCACAAACCCCATTTATTATTTTTTTACCATCAAATACAGACAAACATCTTCTGCACAACTTGAATATTGTATTGGATTTGTCTAGTTGTTTTCTGACTAAAGCTTCAAGACTGCGTATCAGAGTATAATGGTGTGTATCATCCCCTTTAATTAAGAGCAGATCAATCGGAACAGCAGAATCATCATCAAATGTACTGATTCTGAGAGGATCTATCAAGCAATTGCCACGGCCAGTAGAACAAGTAAATACATTAATAGATAATTGTTTACCATTAATATCCCGGGCCTTTTTTTCAAATTTATCAATATTCCGAACAGACATTGGATATTCTAAACCCTCCATTGCTTCATCAAAATCATTTTCATGTCTGAGGATCCCTTGAAACTGGATACAAAGCAGCTAAAATACACCACAAAAAGCATTTCTCATCGTTATTTTCAATATTAACCACGGCTCTTTTGTTTTTAATATTGCCAGGTAATGGCAGATATGTAGAACCTTGTAATGGGTTGAATTCAGAAATATTAATATAAAACTTGTGTGGAGAACCGCATAGGCTCCATCCAGACTCTTTTGCTGCAAATTCAGAGTGTTTAATATTCAATTGATCTATCAAACTGCTTATTATTTTGTCTGAATTTGCATTTGAATATACCGGTACAGTTTCTGTTATGTGGGGCTGTGTAAATTTTGTGCCATTTGGCTTCTTATATTGTGTAAACAATTTGAGGGACAGCTTATAAGAGCCATTTTGTGCATTTAGAATTGCCTGCACATCAGGATTTATACTGTTCAAAAAATTCTTAATGTCACATCTTGGCTCTGATACAAAACGGTGATCCCTTAATTGGCCGTTAAAACAGCTATGGATGGGTTCATAGCGTGGCTGCTTTGCTGCTCTAGCATTAACAGGTGTTTCATGCTTCCTTTTCAGACCAGATGTAGATGGTTGTAGGGGCAATGTTGATGACTGTGCAGAGCAAGTACCTCTATGTTTATAAGTGAAGTATTCCAGATTATATTTTCTATGGCATTTTGGGCATATTTTTGTGGGAGTTCTGCATTTGTCTGGATTACAAATCTTTTGATGCTTAGCCCAATTGGGGCTGGATATATTCTTTTTGCATTGATTACAATATTTTTGATTTGGCATTTTTGTTGTTGTTTATTATATAAGATTTCCTGGGGTCCAAATCAAAATTCTATGCTTAATAAAAAATATCAATTGGGTTCAGCAGTGTGTTTTGTATATTTTGTGTGTGTGTGTATGTGTGTATGTGTGTTAATATTTTTGGCTTTGGTATTTATATAAAATTTCTTGGGGTCCAAATCAAAATTTTATTCTTAATAAACCTATGACAGGTTGTTAAAAATTCTGTATATTAAATCAAATAGATTTGTAATTCAATTTATACAAATCTGCAATATTTTTGTGTTTAAAAAATATGAGCAGCACTGGAACAACACACCCTTACTCTTCAACAACTCTCACAATACTGGCTGATATGCAATGCAAAATCTCTTTATATACCCTAAGCACGGACCGCATTGAAAATATCTGAAACAATAAGCCAATCAGAATATAACACATCATCACTTTATGTCATAACCAACCAATCAGAAAACAACACATGCCTAAAGCATAACATTGGGTAATAATTTGTTGCAAAACATGATGCAATATAAATAAACCAGAAATATGCCACAAGTGGACCGGAAGTAAATATGTGTGGGTGGGTGTGGGTGTATGTGGGTGGGTGTGGGTGTGTGTGGGTGTGTATGTGGGTGTGTGTGGGTGTGTATGTGGGTGGGTGTGGGTGTGTGTGGGTGTATGTGGGTGTATGTGGGTGGGTGTGGGTGGGTGTGGGTGTATGTGGGTGGGTGTGGGTGGGTGTGTGTGGGTGTGTGTGGGTGTGTGTGGGTGTATGTGGGTGTATGTGGCTGGGTGTGGGTGGGTGTGGGTGTATGTGGGTGTGTGTGGGTGTATGTGGGTGTATGTGGGTGGGTGTGGGTGGGTGTGGGTGTATGTGGGTGGGTGTGGGTGTATGTGGGTGTATGTGGGTGTATGTGGGTGGGTGTGGGTGTGTGTGGGTGGGTGTGGGTGTATGTGGGTGTATGTGGGTGGGTGTGGGTGTATGTGGGTGTATGTGGGTGGCTGTGGGTGTATGTGGGTGGGTGTGGGTGGGTGTGGGTGGGTGTGGTTGTGTGTGTGTGTGTGTGTGTGGGTGGGTGTGTGTGGGTGGGTGTGGGTGGGTGTGGGTGTGTGTGGGTGTGTGTGTGTTAATACGTTTGGCGTAGTTTTAGGTGTGGCCAAAAAAAAATATCAAGAGGGGCATATTTTTGACAGGTTTATGGACAACAATCTCACAGAAGTGCCTTTTATAAGTGTAGGCAAATCAATCTGAGGGGGGTCATACTTTCTCAGGAAATTCCCGAGGGCATTTTTACAAAAATCTTGGATTAGACGGGGTTCCACACTTGAGCAAAAAGCTCATATGGGCATGTTGAGCAAGTTTTAAGTGTAGGCAAATCTGCCAGAGGGGGGTTCATACTTTCTCGCTCCAATAGTATATACTTTTACACTACTTATGTCAGCGTTTCATTAAAAAAACGCACCAACTGACGAAGTTTTATAGTTCCTAAAATAACCTATTTTGCTTGTTAGAACCTATTTTAGGTTTATGTTTATGTTCTTTTACGTTTTTAAATGATTTTTTTTTATCTCACAGAGGTATTTATTAGGTTTGGTGCCGAAATAGTTAAATGACTGGCGTGTTTGAAACATGTTTTCTGTCGATTTCCCTCCCTCCAAGTGTATGATGTTCAACAAAGTTCTAAACAAAACAAAATGTCTGACTCCACTGTCACCTGCATACAGTGGCGGCGATTAAACTGGGCTGTTCCCCCTACTATTTACCCCTGCACTATAGGCTCTTAATGATAAGCCTTGCCTACTAAGATAAAGTAAACTGTCCTTCCCCACCCCCTCTCTCAGCTTTGGCACCCAATCATCTTTACTGTCAGCACAGTCCAAAGGGCAATCTTCTGATCCCTCTAACGGGTACCGAACCCGGGACGTTACAACTACACCATCGGGAATTAAAATACCGTGGAGTATAGGTTATATTTCTTTCAGGTGATTCCTATTAGTTTATTTTTTAATTTGTAAATTTAAAGCAAGAGCTGTAGAAAGCTCTTGTCTTTCCAAAGAGTTCATTTTTTCTGGCAGGAAGCTACACGCATAAAAGGACAACTAAAAAGGTCGGCTTACTTAAATATTTTAATAAAAATGCTTGAGATTGACTAGATTCGTTAATTAATTATTAATCAATAAATGGAAAATTTTACATTTTAGTCTAAATGTTTTAGATAATATATAAATATATTGATAAGCATATACAGTTTGTTACTCTTTAGGTATAATTTATTTAATCTTAAATATAGATACATATAATTTTATAAGTGCTACCATCTATTGAGAATTCTGTAATTTTCCTTGCCCGTATCTCAGCGGAATGTATTAAGGTGTGTCAATTAGTTTACCAGTAATCAGGGATGGCGCTACAGGGGGTCTAGGTGGGCTGAAGCCCCCCCATAAAGTTAGTCTCAGCCCCCCCGTAGCCCCCTAGATTTTTGTAGGATGGTATACGCATTTCGACCGAAAACTTAAAAAGTAGAAATTTACGTTTTCCATTTTAAAACTTCCATTCAGGCAAGTACAATGATCAACTGCATTTTCTAGTTCGGTTAGATCGCAAAGCAATTTTATTACGATGTGTTCTAAAATGTAGAGGGGGGGAGCAGTTGGAGATATGTACCTGGAAACCATGATACTAAGTACAGTACTGGCCAAAAGAGTGTCAACTTCATGTTTTTTTCGCATACCTCTTGCCAATGTTATCCGATGAGAATGAACGTCGCATGATATGTTGTTGAGGATGTTTCTGATGTTCAACGCATGTATTTTGGTCGAAGTGTACCATTTTCACCATGATATTAAGGAATTACAAAACCCGCCGAAAAATTACTATTGTACCTATCCATGCTGGTTAATGATTGTAACAATGTGTACCAGACATTGTCCAATATGTGTTCAGCATGACACATTTCTATGTTTACAGAGTATGGGTACTCGCCTTGGATGCACCAATCTGTCTCCGGACATGCAGAGAGGCATTGCTAACGGACGCGCACGAGGGCGAACACTGCAGGAACTGGCAACACAGTTTGGAATCACTAGAAGTGCAGTATCGGAATTTCTGAGGCGGTGGAAGCAACAGGGAGGTGTTGTTGAAGGATTCCCATATAGGACGACCCAGGATCACGTCGAGACACGTAGACAGGACCATCCTCCGTATCAGCAGAAGCAACCCCAGACTGACGTCAGCCGACATTGCTCGGGAGCTATCATTCCCAACCACCCCGTCGCCATCTAGAAGGACCATCAGACGTCGTCTCCAAGCGGCCGGTCTCAGTGGACGTCGGCCTGTCAAGAAACTGCTGATTTCAGCGAAGAATAAGAAGGCCAGACTTGCATGGGTAAAGCTCATCTGGCGTGGACCAGGAGCGAATGGAAAGATGTGGTCTGGAGTGATGAATCAAAGTATTGCCTCTTTGGAACAGACGGAATAGTGTGGATTAGACGTCCTGTCGGCCAGAGATCTGATCCCATGTTTCAATTTTTCACAGTCAAGCATGGAGGGGGATCTGTGATGGTGTGGGGGTGCATCACTGTCAATGGCGTCGGCCTACTATGCCGAATCAATGGTATTATAAACAGTTTCCAGTACGAGGACATACTGGAGAACACAATGAGACCATTTGCTCTCCAAACCCTTGGCCGTAACTTCACCCTCCAACAAGATAACGACCCAAAACACACATCCAAAAACATCAGCAACTGGTTCCGCCGCCGTCGCGTTAATGTTCTCGAGTGACCCAGCCAATCCCCGGATCTCAATCCGATTGAGCACATGTGGAAGGAGTTGGAGCGTTGTCTGGCAGGGAAGAGAGCACGAAATGTTGATGAGAAGGTTGCTCAGTTGGAGGAGGAATGGAAGAAGATACCAGTCTATTTTATCCACAACCTTATCGACTCCATGCCGCGTCATTGCCAAGCCACGTCATCGCCAAAGGCTTTGCCACAAAGTACTAGATGCTGTTTGTTAATTTTGTGTTGATCAACACCAGTTTTGACCTTTCCCGGTGAACTGAAGTGCAATATTTCTTTATGTTCGATGGTGTGTATTTTTTTCTATTTACATAAATTTGTTCTTTTTTTAGACCATTTCACAGTTTGCCGAACCACTCGGTTATCAGTCGAATGTAATTCATTTGAAGATGTTTTGGTGCCAATATTGTGTAATTCTTGCAATAAATACCTCAGTTACAGCAAAAAAACCAAAAGTTGACACTCTTTTGGCCAGTACTGTAATTGGCCAGCATGAGTCGCCAATCTTTCTACGAAATCTGCTGCCTGTCTGGTAGATGAACGCATTCAGTGACTGTGAGATTGTACTTTGATTGTTGGCATTACAGCTAAATGTGTACAATTATTAGCCTCTATAAATCGTATCACTATACTTCGGAATTGATCTAACAGGTGTAACAAATTAATTTGTAAGTAAGACGACGTTCAAAATCTAAAGAAGCATTATGTTTCTTTTTCTGTTTGTTTGTTCATCAATTGATTACCGATAATGACATGTTGTTGACATATTGATTGCAATATTATATCTATCCTTATCGTTACAAATATTCGAGAGGGAGAAATACGATGTTAAAGAATCAAAGAGTACACAAACTCTAATTCTTAAATTTAGGAGTCCAGCAACGATAGTCTAGCGATAAAAGTGCTGCCTTCATATCAAGGGGTCGCGCGTTCGATCTCCAGTGGAGGTGTTATTCCATTAAGTGGAATATAGTGTGTATAGTGGTCCTTAGTACAAATCCAATCAACTAATCATTGCAATACGGTGTACGCTTGGGCGCTTTTTTTTGGCTAGCACTCCTAGTCCTACATGTTAATTAATTATAATCTGCGAGGTTAGAAAATAATTTCTGGAGTGCCGTCATAGTGGCCAAACTTGATTCCGTGCAGGAGAAACACATATAAAACTATTGATCCAATTCTGATCAGTATTTATGCATAATATATTCTGAAATAAAATTATAATGTGCAACAGTTATTTTCACTAATCAAAATGCCCAGTTCAGAAGTTGCAAATACTTCATTGCTTCTATGTCAATGCATTTGTCTCCTAGTAGAGGTAAATTTGTAGTGAAAATCCGCTTGTTCCTTGAGAGGGGCACCTCATTAGTGGACGGTATTTCTCTCATCGTCCCCACATTTAACCCCAAGTTCTGAATTTCAGTCTCGTTGAACAAGAAAACATAAGATATTTCATCTTGGCAGAGATTGATTGTTTTTTACTTTATCTTACTTCGCGTTTTGTGTCTCTTGGCTAATTTGCGAAGATGGGGATGAGTGATGAAATGATGAAATTGATAAATGGACATTCACAAACTACCAAGCCCGAGCGGGATTCGAACCCGGCATCCTTGGCGTCGCAGCGCGATGTGCTAACCACTTTTTTTTTTTAACAATTTATTTCAGAAACAAACATACAATCATATTAAACTGAAAATCACATATCTGACTGACTGATTTGATGTTTTAAGTCCACTTTATGCACAGTCAGGCTAATCGGGACTGGACCTACAGTTTTAAAGTGGGATCCGAACCACTTGTGCCTCCACCGGGTATCGAACCCGGGACCCCTTGATTACAAGGCGACGACGCTACCACTGCGCCATCGGGGAGGCCCTGAAAATCACATATGGATGACTACAATTTTACATGTTACTGTTCAGTAAGAACTGTCAAAAAGTTACTAAATAAAGTTTTTCTCTTATTTTCACTATGTTGATAATATTCGTGTTTTATATACTGCAAGAATTGCTAATGAAAATCCATTTCCTTATATTGCATACAAACCATATACAGGGTGTTGCAAAATACCTGTTACAACGCTTGGGAGGTGGTTCGACAAGTAAAAACGAGGAAAAAATGTCATGTGAAAAAATGTCGAAATCGGCACCGTTTGCGAGTGACAGGCGTGCGAAAATCGCCTCACACCATGCGTAAAGTACAATAACTCAAGAAGGAAGAAAGATATCAATGTCGGAATAAAAGAATACAAACAAAATCGTGCCTGACGAATACAATGGTGCAGCAATTGAGGCCCAGTGTAAATTGCGCAAGGTGACTCTCAAAGAAAGTGGGGAATCCCGATGGAAAATATAGGAAATTTACTACTATTTTCTACATAATGTTGAGATCGGAATGTAGGCAGTAAAAAATGACGACGTATGTCCACATGTCCCACTACTGCTGGGACACCGTCCCACACTCGGGAAATAGGAAATTCACTCGAAAATGACGCTATGCCGTCAAATTACGCTCAGATTGATTTCAGCTAATTGGTACAGAAAGCTCCACTAGAGGCGCTGTGAGTGTAGGTCACCTGTTACGTATTAGTGTTGGTGGATACTACGTAGAGACTGTAGTCGACCGTTGTTCTTCCTGTCTTGTTCTGCGTCTCGCAGCGTGGAGTTTAGTCTGGCGTGTGTGTATGGTTGAATTGCGCTAAGGAATACTGTACGTAGAGTACGTATTCCCGTGTTCTTTCTCGGTTTGCAACAACTGCGTGGACACCTGTGTGACATTA
Organism: Lepisma saccharinum; assembly: GCF_977018435.1. NCBI lineage: Eukaryota > Metazoa > Arthropoda > Insecta > Zygentoma > Lepismatidae > Lepisma > Lepisma saccharinum. The sequence goes on from NW_028143341.1 coordinate 108,617, forward strand.
CGTGGGTGCTAATCACGGTAGTTGTGATCCGTCACTCGGAGGGAAAGTGCCCCTGTTTTTGGGCAGTTCTCGAACAAGACAATGGTGGAGTACTCTACCCACGAGCTTGCTGATATGCATCTCGTTTATGGAGAGGCAAACCGAAACAGCCGTGAAGCACGTCGTTTGTATCACGAACGTTTTCCCAATAGGCGATTACCAGCACATGCACTCTTTCAAAGACTTGATGCTCGACTGCGTGAAACTGGATCTCTACTACCCCGTAGGTGGGATTGTGGAAGACCCCGCACTGTGCGCACTGTGCAATTTGAAGAGGACGTGTTGGACGCGATACGAGACCGTCCTGACACCAGCACACGTGTCATTGCTCGTACTCAACAAACCCACCATAGCAATGTGTTCCGCGTTCTTCGAGAGGAGGGATTGCACCCATACAAATTGCATAAGGTGCACCACATACTGCCCACGGACTTTCCCCTACGCATGGATTTCTGCCAATGGTACGTGCAACAAACTCTTTCCATTCCAGAGTTCCCAACAATAGTTTTGTGGACCGATGAGGCAATGTTCACCAGGGACGGCATGTTCAATAGCCACAACAGCCACGTCTGGGATATGGACAATCCGCATGCAATCATTGTGCGCCATCATCAACATAGGTTCGCAGTGAATGTGTGGTGTGGCGTAGTAGGTGACCACTTGATAGGCCCGTACATTTTGCCATCTACTTTGTGTGGTGGGAATTATCGGGTGTTTCTACATGACGTATTACCTGAACTTTTGGAAAACGTGCCACTGGCAGGTAGACAACGTATCTGGTTTCAACACGACGGCGCCCCCGCACATTTCGACCGGGGAGCCAGAGCCTTACTCAACGATATTTTCGGCGATCGTTGGATTGGCAGGGGTGGACCTTTACCGTGGCCACCTCGTTCCCCCGACCTCACACCACTGGATTTCTTTGTGTGGGGAGAAATGAAAAGGCTCGTGTATGAAACCCCTGTGGAAAGTGCTGAGGATCTCGTTGCTCGTGTTAGTGCCGCTGCTGGGACAATTGGTGACATGCCAGAGGTATTTGCACGTACCAGACAATCAGTGCTTCGCCGATGCCATCTTTGTCTTGAAGTCAATGGCGGACATTTTCAACAACGTCTCTGAGTATACCGGTGTTTGTGTGAGCCCCTATCAGCACCACATAGTGTCCTTTAGTGAAAGGTACGAGTGAAGATGCTGGATATCGCTGTACTTCATACCGTCGATCTGCATGTGCGGAGGTTGTGCGCTTCTCAGTGGAATCCCTTCCAGATGTGCTGTGCCTGGAAATGTTACATGCCATTGTGTGCGTTTTCTCGCCATTCTCCGTCTTCATTCCTTCGAGGATTACCCACTTTCTTTGGGGAGCTCTCTTGTAGTATATGTACAGCCTAACGACATGTGGCCATTGTTTAACTTTTGTTTTTCGTACTGCAAAGTAGTGTGTCAACATTAAGGGATTGAAAACTTTTTTTTATGATTTTCCAGTATTTTTTTCCATTTGGGATGGTGTCCCAGCAGTAGTGAGACATGCGACAAATTGGTTTCTTTTCTTCGAACCGCAATGTGAACCGTGTACAACAGGAGATTTGCAGTTATTTTCCTATTTCCCGGGTGTGGGACGGTGTCCCAGCAGTAGTGGGACATGTGGACATACGTCGCCATTTTTTACTGACTACATTCCGATCTCAACATTATGTAGAAGATAGTAGTAAATTTCTTGTATTTTCCATCAGGGGATTCCCCACTTTCTTTGAGAGTCCCCTTGCGCAATTTACACTGGGCCTCAATTGATGCACCATTGTATTCACCAGGTACGATTTTGTTTGTATTATTTTATTCCGACATTGCTATATTTCTTCCTTCTTGAGTTATTGTACTTTACACATGGTGTGAGGCGATTTTCGCACGCCTGTCACTCGAAAACGGTGCCGATTTCGACATTTTTTCACATGACATTTTTTCCTTGTTTTTACTTGTAGAATCACCTCCCAAGCGTTGTAACAGGTATTTTGCAACACCCTGTATAATGACCAAATATCCACTGCACACTTTTCAATTTATTCTCAGGATAGTATGACATGTCCTTCAGGGACGTATGAACAGACTGTTGAAGTACACCATCCCACCTGGCATAAATAAATCTTGTGGCTGGAAGTTAATGGAAGTTCATGTGATAATTTTTGTGCTGCTGTTACTATGACTTTTAGTGCGTTTCGTTATGATGTAAAATGTTGTTCTTAATTGCATAATCAAGATAAATAGATTCTGAATCTATATGTTAAAACGTAAGTCCTGAGTTTTGTTCTTTTACTGCAAATCTTAATATTTTCCCGTGCCCTGGGAGGTATCACGCGTATACCAATATACAGTCTCATGTTGCTCATTCTCAATTTGTATTGAGATAAATATATTCTTATGGCTATTAATATCCTATGGTTGAACCTGACACGGCCGTGTCAAGTGAAAGTTAGGTAACAATAGAAACTGTACGTTAATGCAATGAGGCGGCAATCGACACATTTTGCCTACTAGGACACACAAATATTTCCAAGTTTCTCTAGTTCTTATACATTCACTTAACAAATGTTGCATCGTCCCCTCACATTTACAATGAATACGTAAGTTATCGTCTGATAACCGAATTTTACATAATTTCGTCTCAGTAACCACGAGATCATGTAATACAACACTATACCACACAGACGTAATATAAGAAGGCATATGTTTTGCATGGACATTTTTCCAAATTTGACCCCAGTCTACTGTTGGATATCGGAGAGTGACTTTACACGTTATCATACTAGACACGCAGAAACGCTTATAAAGAGCTGCCGGTACTACTTTACTATACCGGAGACACCTATCAATGATTTATATCGCAATTTTTAACATTGCTAACGTACTATTCTGCATTGCGGAACATTTCTTTAGGTGAAATAATGAATTTCTAACGAAAATAATGTCTATTTCTTACATTAACGAGTACTTACTGTTGTTCCTTATTTCCCATAAACAATCCACGGGTAGCCCCAAAAACCATTGACGTTAGCCCAAAAATTCACGATAGCCCCACGAACCATCATTGGGACGAGGTATGCCTACTAGGTTAGGTTAGGCCTGTTAGGTTAGGTTCCATTAGCACTCCATTCGTTCAATTTAGCATATACGGACAATACGAGAGCGTATTGTGCTCTCGTGCAGAAAGCAAATGGCCGCAGCAGCAATACCGCGTCGGAAATAGATTTTCGTAGAAAACCACATGCATTCGCATTAAAATGGATCAAAACTACATTCCCGAACATCAACAACGCTACAGAAAATGATTTGCGTAAGTACTTTCTCCTGTAAATTTGAAGAAATCCGTCTCCGGTATAGTAAAGTGTTACCGAGCTGCCACTGTAGGTACTGCAAAATCCTTCGAAGTGAGTCATTGATAACAAATTTCCACGATCGAGTCTCGCAAATGTTTATATTTTTTAGGTATACGTTCAACACAAATGGGCGACATCAGTTCGATATCATTAAACATTTCCTTCATAATGACAGCATTTAAACACGTAGGGTGATTCACTAGTGTTGCAACGTCGTTGCGTATTCGAAGAGCTTGACTCTTCCGCTCAATATTGGTCAAGGTTAATCCTCCGTGTTGCAGAGGTAAACAAAGCGTCTCGTGGCTGACCCTGAATATGTGCTTTGCCCACACAAACCAATTTATCGCACTTCTTATCTTCTTGTTGTCCATTTTCCAGGGACGGCGACAGGGGTGGGCACGGGTGGGCAAGCGCCCACCCAAAAATTCCTGTGCCCACCCGATTGCCCACCCAATCAAATTCACTAAGTACATATACTTAGAGATATGTGAATGTTGCAATAAATAAGTGTATTCTGGCGTTCATTACATGTATATTTTACTAATGAATATTATCTATAATAGAAATGTTCACATATCATCATTCCATAAAGAGCTGATTTAACTTTGTCATTAGAAAGCAAAAGGAATTTGCTAGAGATCTTGAAACAAGAAAACCAATTGAATACTTCTATGATTAGAAGCAGCTAGTGGGCTTAGGAGGTGCAATATTATGCAGGATATGGTCAAAATAAGATCAGGCTTTAGGGTGAGCTTGGGAAAGAACTGCTTTGAAAAGTATCACAAAATGAAAAAAATAGGTACTTCGGATGTGATGAAAAATGTATATAACTAACCACCTCATGTAGCTTTGCAAAAAGTTATAATTGAAACTGTGTAGGGGATTGGGGTGAGGTCTCGGTGTTGTAAGCTCTGGGTCTTCATATATATAAATCCCGGCCTGCGTATGATTAAAATAATCTCTAAATAAACAAATAAAAACATCAGCGTTGCTTCCTCGAGCAACACAATAAATTATTTCGACTTTTTAATTAGATCTACATTGAAATTCCAGAAGTGTTTCTTTCTTCATTTCATTACAATTTTTATATTTATACATATTTTACATCCTCTCATTTTCAAATATATACATGGTATTCAAAATAACAACTTTGTATTCGTTCTAATAAATACTAATAAGAAGCAATCACAATAACCACTACAATACCGAAGTATATTAATTTTGATGTAACAGTTATGTGGGTTTAAAAAAGCAACAGAATTATTGAATTGATAATGGGTGGCTAATTCTATTTAGAAATCTTAATTCCACACATACATTTTACCTATCAGTTACGTAATCATGCAATTTTTCTTGTAATTAACTTACGTAGAATTAAAAGAAGAAGGGGTTGGAAGGAAAGCCTTATTTTGAGGGATTCAGAGAACTAATCAATCACGATGAGAACGGTTTAAACTTTAGAAGCATCAGAGGTTTAGCCGAAAAGGTCAACAGAATCTGTAGATGCAGATGAAGTAAAGATGAAAAGGTATGTCACGAAGTATCCATAAGAAAAATTTGTTTATTTGTTTTCAAGTCGAATTTTATGCTCAAATAGGCTAATCGGGACTAAACCTACAGTTTAAAGTGGAGCCCGAACCAGTGTGCATTGTGCTTCCACCAGAGGAGGGAGCAGTAGAAACAAGAACCTCTTCATTATAAGGCGACAACGTTATGCCATTGGAGAAAAATATACAGAAGGAACTCGCAGATAACGTATTATATTATCACCATAAAAGATGCGTTTATTTAAGAGGGTGTATTGTATATTTGAGACTTTCGGAAAACAACGTTATTGTTCACGGAGTTGGCTGCCTTGATCCAACAATGAAACACTGTGAAATTGAAAGTACCACCTCAACTTTCGAAGCTCCACTTTTGGAAGAATAAGTTGTTGCTGATTCGACTGATTTGTTCTATGTGAAGTCACTTTTCTGCTAATTTTGGGTAATGGCAACAATGAGGTTCAATGGTGATGAGATGAAAGTGACGAAGGGGGAAAACAAATGCACGCAGACAATGAAAATACAACCCCCCACAAATTATTATTTTGACTGGGGTTCCAGGCGCCAGAGACTCGTTCGCCTGCAAGATTAATGTTTCCAGGGTATATTGCGCAGGATAGAGGTTGACATTTGAACGCTTTCGAAAGGTCACGCCATACAACCTAAGTCGTCTGTGAAAAAGATATGAATTATGTGATATGTGATATTATTATTATGAATTATAGTGATCAATTTCGATGAATTTCTTGTGTACAAAATCACATTTTACAATATGTAAAGTATTTGTTACCTCAGTGCATGTGTTCATCTAACCATACGTGTATCACTTCTCCCGCATGAGTAACGAAGACTTACTTCAGAAAACGAATAACAACTTAGCTCACAGATTTTTCAATGTTACTTGATTTTGGGCGATATTTTGTCAAAATAGCCTTTCATAAGCCTGGGGATACTTCATTCATAATGAACAAGCAATTGGTTTTTCGTGTGTGTGTGTTTACATTCCCAATAAGGCATTAATTTTAATCCAAATGTCCAGGGCCGGCGATTAGGAGGAGAGTTCCCCCGCCCCGGCCACATTTTGCCACTTGTTGCACCCGCACTATGGCCTCTTAATGCTAAGACTTTTCTACCACAAAAGTAAACCGTCCTTGCCCTCAAGTTTTGGCACCCGATAGCCGTTACTGCAAACATTCAGATACATTTGTGTCAGTTTCAATAACCTTGTAAGCCAAGAAAAGTGATCATTAACCCCCAAATTTCAGTCAAAAACTCATATGGTGAAAATAATATGATCAGGAACATGCATTTAAATACGAAAAGTAATTTAATTCTTCACTATTGTCTACCATCACAATTTCTATCTCTGTCGCCTAGTATATAAAGTGGAGTAGGTACGTGCCTTGTATTTTTGCACTTGAAGGACAAAATGTGATGCAACCAATTCACATTTATTTCACTACATTGACATGAAGGAAAGAATGTGATTAGAATGTATGGCTGCGCACACACAAACATTGAAATAATTGCGACACCAAACACATGTAATGTATGTGTGCATGGCAGTTAAGAATGGAACGAGAGAAAGTGAAAGGGAGAAAGAGGTAACAAGCTGAGAAAGAAAGATATAAGAAGGCATTAGGGAGTAAAACAGAAAAGACGAAAAGGAAAGGAAAAAGAAGTGAAGGGAAATCGAGAGTGTAAGAGAGAAGGGGATACATTTGCATGTATGTCGTACATATATGTGTCTTACATGCATATATATACCTATATAATATATATATATATATATATATATATATATATATATATATTTATTTATATATATTTATACCTGCCCACCTTAATCTATCAATATACAGCTTCTGCCCACCCGGTCGAAAATTTCTGCGCCGCCCCTGCCATTTTCCTCATTGGAATTAACTTTTGCAAGATACCATAGTTTCGAGCAAGCATACATGTTTACGAACGCAACACGAGACTTGAGACTGAGATCACGAGATTTGTGTTGCCACAAAGTAGCTTTCAGCGAATTTATACACGGAGCATAGTTACGTTCTATGATCTCATTGAACGAAGTAGAAAAATGAATACCAAGAATTTTAAGAGACGTAACTTCTCTGAATGGTAATACGAGTAACATAGAAGTCAATTGCGTGTCGCTAAGTGACAAATATTGAGTTTTATTATAATTAATATGTAAACCTGATGCTGATTCATATCGCTCTAGTAATTTATATAATATCGTCAAATCCTGAGGCAACTTCATACATAGAGTTACATCGTCAGCATATTCTAGTACTTTTAAGGTTACAGAATGCAAGGTGAGATCTTGTAACTTGTGTTGCAGTTCCTGTAAAAAAGGATTCAATGCCGCACAAAACAAAAACATGATTAGACAAAGGGTCACCCTGCCGTACCCCTCGTTTTATAAGCAAGGTTTTGGTTAAGAAACCATTGATTTTGATACAGGAAGCAGCGTTTGCATACAAACTTTTGATAGCATTTAGAAATACATTACCACAACCAAATCGTTTTAGAATTTCAAACATATAATTATGATTGACACTATCAAAGGCGGTCTGAAAGTCTAGAGCAACCAACCATTGCATGTTGCCACCCATCATTTCCACAATGGTAACCCATAATCACTTCTCGTACAGTTCGCAGCACCTGTACAATATTTTTATTTTCCCCATAACAATACTGAGCAGGACCCACAATAGACTCTGTATATGGAAGTAAACGTCTCATTAAACATCGTCAATATATATTGTAATCTGCACATAACAGAGAAATCGGACGATAATGTTCCACTTTCGTGGGTATTGGTATTTTGGGGACCTATACTAAAACCCCTTTATTACAAATATTTCCAAGACGATGATTTCGAAAAACCTCATTTACCCATTTTGTGAACAAATTCCCAACAATGGGCCAAAATAGTTGATAGAAAGAGGTAGGTAACCCATCAATACCTGGAGATGAATTTTTTTAACCTTGTTTTACAGCTGCATGAACCTCATCATTAGTAAAATCTGATTCTAATATCTGACGCTCATCATCCGTCAGAGTATCTGGCACATTGTTCACAAATGAGACAGCATGGTCCCTGTTACATACCGATACATCATATATCTTTCTAAAGTACTCATAAATAACATTTTTGATATCCGGATAGTGTGTAGATATATTACCAGCTGTATCTGTAATACTATGAATCATTTGAGTTTTGCCACGAGCACGTTCACGTAAGACATGGGTTAATGACGCCTTTTCATAGAAAATCAAATGGCAAAATTCGACTTACAATTTTTACACCTGCTCGTTTTTAGACATGCATTCGCAACAGTATATTAGCTTGTACATGTTTCATTTCAGTGAAAACCTTTTTACCTTGTAATGCCTCATTATGCATTTCACGTAACACTCTATAATAAAAATTATATTTGACATTCCAATCACGTGTACTGTCACGACAATATTGAATGCAGAGACTTTTGATTGCTGGCTTTAAATATGTATCCCACCACGTAGGTAAATCACGTTGTTTCTGACTAAGAGCTTCCCAATATTACCATTTTTTACTAAATTCAAGTTGAAAAGTGTGATCCTCAATCATGAAGGTATTTAATTTCCAATATCCATATCCATGTTGAATAGTAGGCAAGTTAATGTACAAGACATAACTACCGCAGTGTGATCCGAAAAACATACGGGCTGAATTTGAATAGCAGAGACATTACATATCAGAGATTGAGTTACATATATTCTATCTAATCTAGAGGAACAATTATCTCTCATATATGTAAAACCAGTTACAGCTGGGTAAATGGTAGACAACACATCAGAAAATTTAAACCCACTAACAATATTTTGTAAGGCAATTGATGTATTGAATGCCGGTCTCTGGTCTTTGGGCAACAGTACACAGTTGAAATCACCAGCAAGGATAATATGTTCAGCACAGCTTGGAATTTCAGGTGCAAGATCATTCATAAAGAAACTGTTACGGTTTTGGCGCTGTTGATTCCCTGATGGAGCATATGCATTACAGATCCAGATATTATGTATCTTGACACTTATGATCCGTCCACTGGGATGCATGATAACGTCCGTTATCGGGATATTGTCCTTTACCATTATGGCTGTTCCTTGTGCCTGGTAAGTAGCATTATTATATACACGAAGGGAAAATGGTAAGTCAAATTGGAGAACCGACACTTCTTGAACCAATGCAATATCAATAGATGATAGCAAAATAAAATCACCCAGGGCGTGTTGCTTACATTGGTTCTGCATTTTATTGATATTAATGGTTGCAATTTTAATGTGTGTGTTCATCACAACAAAATTAATATTATAACTTACCAAGAATACAGCATGTCGCACATCATCCTGGAAAAACCTATCGTACCACACAAACACACACCATATACTAACACGAAAAAATAACCAGAAAAAATTCATCATATTGAAAACTTCTAATTTTTCTCACTTTCACTTGCAAGAACATTGGTGTTTGGGTTACTCTTGGATCTAGTTATACGTGCCGGTGATGGATACGGGGAGGGTCGATCTTCAGGGCTTTTTGCAGAAAGTGAAGTCACCTCATGCTTTGCCTGGCCCTTTTTCCTTTTGTGTTTGCCGACCTGTTTCTTACTTATGTTTGAATTGGAACAATCGGGGATGTTTTCAGGTAATGGGTTCTGTAATTGCTCTGTACTGGATAATTCCATAACACCAGTCGGATTAAACCCCATACAAGCACTATCACTTACGTTCAGCTGCAAAGAGGAGGGAACATTCTCAGCGTTTGTCTCGGTATTAACAGACATCAGACTTGAACCCATTTCACTATCTTCAACTTCCTTTATCCACGAAGAGAAATACTCGTCGTGAATTTCTCATCCTGCCGGATTTCGGAGATACGTATTTTCCTCTTGTGGCGAATTTGTTTGTACACACACGGGTTCATCCTTATGTACGACTGGTTCTTTCGGCACGTCTCCTATCGTGGAGTGAACAGAAGATCGTAACTCAGTCGGTAGAAATTCCATTGCGTCCTCCGTAAGGGGCAGCTGGATCGGAGAGCGAAGCACACTTTGTGCATAAGTCGCTGTTGAATGGGAAACACTGTCAGAAATCGTTGCAGGAGGGCGAGCTTCCCCAACTACTGAACGGGTATATGAACGTCTTTTAGGGCACATTATAGCTGTATGGGACACTTCCCCACACAGTCGACAAGTAGGCTGTTGACCAGGATAAGTTGTCCAATAACGAATACCTAGAATTGTCACATAAGACGGTATTGGTTTCTTGAGTGACATTTCAACTAGCTTCCTCCCAGTACGAACAGGGTATATATGTTCACCTGAATAAACTTCATCATTGATAGATTTAATTTCACCATAGGAAGTCAACACAGCCCGAATAGCATCGTCCGAAAGTTCCATAGGCACTACATGTAATCGAACCATCACAGGGATTTCATCCGCCCAGTCAATTTTCACGTCATGAGAACCCTCTTCATCACTATATGTCAGAGTTGCACCACATTTTGCTATTAACTGTTCACCCAGAACTCGCGAAATCAGTTTAATATACACACTTTTCCGAAAGTAATCAATCTCAATACTTAACACTTGATCAGGAGTCAATAACAGCTTGTCACTAATGAAACGATGAATGTTCATAGATGCCGATACACGAGATACAGTCGTAAAACACAATTTCAAAGTATTCACTCGCTTAGTTTCCATGGTGCGTCACTATCTATTCGATTTCTCTCGCAAAGCTACGGTGGCCGAGCACCAGTCCACGCAACACACAGGAGATCACAAGCGATGTTGCTCCTTCGAAGGCTGACCTTCGACTATCCACTCGGCCATAGGGTCCGGCTCATCATGGAGAGAAAAATGGTATCATTAAAACATTTTCTATTCAAGGGTGGTATTGTTTTTTTTATGCTTACTTTACTAAGTTAATGTCGCTTTTCTGAAGCACGAAAATCTACAATATGTCGTGGCTGCTTGCGGCAGATCAAGTGTTACCTTCGTAATCGAATTGGTAAGGAGATGTTGAGTGCTCTGTCTATTCTGTCCTTTGAGATGGGGCTTGCAATATCTTTGCATTTTAAACAAGGTTGTAGCTGCTCATAAAAACATATGTATCTTATCATAATTTCTTGCTATGGTTCATTCTCTCATTATAGCAAAAAAAAAAGTACTCACACTCTTTACATAAACATAGTGGTACGTGTAGTATTTATAGTATATCCAGCGAGTTGATGAGTGCAGTTTTATGGTACTGTTTAATGTTACTGTTTATGTACTGTTCAGGTGAATAGTAAGTGTGTGACAATATTCAACTCAATGATGGCGTTGGAAAGAAAGCAATATTATTATTGCGTTTTGTTTGACATATATCAATCATGCATGCAACAATTTACAGTAATTTGTATTACAAGATGTTTTAAATTTCAATTATGATGTCTTATCCATTATAAGGAACACCAATGTCCAATTTCACATTTTTAATGACCGTAAACAATCAACTTCTAGAACTGAAACAAGTAGTGTATATAAAGCGGTTCAAAACACTCCTTTGTAGGTAACCCCTATTTCTATGGATTTAGCCTTAGTTGTATCATATTATGACGATTTTATTTTATTTTATGGTGTTCGACGACGTTCCAGTACGATTTTCACCGCAACTCGGTTTTTTCCACTGCATTCTTTGTAGGTATGCTACGATCTTACGCGATATAATTTAACCTATCTACTTTTTGTACGATCTTTCACGAGTTAGGTAACATACAGGTCGTTCTGTTTCACTCCAGTTGTAACCTGTCACGAGGACATTTTTTTTGTTTTTAAGATCTTTTACGGACTAAACTAACCTACAATGGGAACAGCTGACCTATATGTACGCATGTCCTTGCTAATTCGCAAAAACAGAGTTTTTGACCAAGTGTAACTGTTTTCGAGATACACCCACTTCCGGTCGCCATTTTGAATTTCGGAAATCCGATTCAAGTCAGGGAGGACAGAAGATACCGAGACGATGCTAACGCAAAAAAAAACGTGTTCCTACGATCATCTTTTCGAAAGTTACGAGTGTTCGAAAAAAAAAAAATCGGCAGTTGGCACTTGACCCCTTGACCTTAGGACCACCAAATTTTGTACGCGTTCTCTATGTTACCAAAATCAACAATGGGGTCAACGGGGGAGATTTTTCGAGTTATTTTCGCGCTATCTCTTACCGTTTTCGAGATACGTTCACTTCCGGTCGTCATTTTTTATGATTTTGATAGAAATTTCGGAAGGGTCGCGGAATTTTGATAGGCGACGACAGAGTCATCTATGAGCAAAACGTTGGAACTCTCGGATGTTGGAATTTTGATAGGCGACGATAGAGCCATCTATGAGCAAAACGTTGGGACTCTCGGATGTTGGAATTTTCTGTCAACTTTTTTCAGTACGTCAACATTTTTTTTTATTTTGTTAGTGTAATGGGTTAGGTGATTTGCAACGACGAAGGCCTTCTAGCAACACGAACTTAGCTTATGCCGGCGTATTTCACTAGATATGACTTTTAATTCATGATATCGTAAACCGCATGTTCTCCACAATTCTTCTTAAAGAAAGCTAATCCTCGGATTAAGCAATGGAAAGATGCGAATTGCAAAAAGGAGAAGGGTGGACAATACCGTGGATTTAGGGGCTCTCGTCCAATCCAGCAAAAAATGGATTGGTGAAATTCCAAAGGCGTATTTTGCTAATTTTCTTTTCGGATGTATTGTCATCACCAGAAAATCTCTTATAAATAACGTACCTGCAAATTTTGCCGTCCTTGTAACCGTCGTGTAATAACTTGTTTTCAATCATTTTTCGAATATGTGTTTAGATGTTTTTTATGGGGAATTTGGTTTCTCCCGATCAGATCGAATATCAGCTTCCTCTGGTGTTTTGTGCCGTCCCCAAGAAATTATCTATAAATAACATACTTGCAAATTCCACCGTTGTTATTTGATTTTTATTCTCGTTGATTTTCTTCAACATACAACTAACTTATCATGTTTCTATGTTTACAACAACAACTTAAATTTTTATAAGTTCCCGATCTCCGGCAAACTGAATCCGAAAGTAAAGGGGCCACTTTTAAACCTATTTCACATTTATCCCACTCCCATATACCTATTTTGAAACTTGTGATAATAAAGATTTTGCAATTTGAGTTTTTCTTCGCCATAGAAATTAACCTCCATTTTACCGGGGTTCGAAGATGGCCGGAGACAATAAGTTCATATAACATTTATTTTACTAACACCCATCTGCATTATCTTCCTTCCAGTCTTCGGTTCGAGCACGGTCTTATCCTATTACTGCAAATAATAATATGGAGTACAAATTTTAGATTGATTAAAAAAACGCCTGCATGTTGTAATTTTGTTTAACATATGTTATCAATTTAATAACACTTAAAAAATACAATGGATTGTGTGAACATCAACAAATATAACTGTACTTTTTTTTCGCTATGCAGTGCCAACTAACAATCACACACACACACACACACACGACACCCCACGCGTGAGAAGCTAATAATCTAAAAAATACATAATTCTAATATATTATTGTAATCTATAGAAACTTCGATACCTGCTATAAGCATATAGTGCTTTTCACTCCGTGGCTAAGAAGTGGATTTAAAAAGAATCCAAATTAATTTATTAACTTCAAAGATTTATACCCACAGGCAACATGCACGTTGAGGCTGGGTATTGGTCTTCTGTGTACTGATAAAGATTACGGAAAACCTATTTGTTTAATTATTAATTATAACCTGTACTATCTTGTAATAAAAAATCTTGAGTTTGATTTCTAATGAAAGTACATATCGCTATAAAAAAATGTAAAAATACAATCCATGGAATGAAATGGATGAAACTTATTTCCACGTAATGAACCTCGACCTATACAGTTGTACAATCTGGCAATGAATAAATGTCCTTTTTTTGTGAGCATAGTGGTGCGTTCTCGCTTATTTCAATGTCAGCGATCGTGATATGTAACGTGCATGCGAAGAAGGATAATTCACATTTTGATTTCAATACTTTCGTTAGTTACTATTCATCTGTTATTTAGAAGGTTTCGTGGCATATGGACATTGGACGATAATTTTGAAGATGGTTAAAAGCCAGAGAAGGAGAGAAATGTTATTTTTTACCCTTAAACAAAATTTGTTGTTCATACGGTTGTTCTATGATGTGAGATGAAGCAATTTTCGTTGCGACAAGTGTGTGTTTTTGTGTTATTAACAATAAATTTGTACATATTTGTTTGAATCATCATCATGATTATGTTTTTAATATTGCAAAATATATTTACATATTACCCAACGGAGCCTCCCCGATGGCGCAGTGGTAGCGTCGTTGCCTTGCAATCAAGGGGTCCCGGGTTCGATACCCGGTGGAGTCACATGGTGGTTCGGATCCCACTTTAAACTGTAGGTCCAGTCCCAATTAGCCTTACTGTGCATAAAGTGGACTTAAAACACCAACTCAATCAATATTACCCAACGGGTATTAATTAGTGTACAATTTCTTTTTAACTATAAGTTTGCTATAAGTGAAGGTGGTGGGAATCGATTTGTTAACAATTCGTACTTAAACCTCAGAATACGATTATTTTAATTTTCATAGTCCAGTGCCGAAATTGAAAACAAAAGGGGCACAGAGATATTGACAAGAGTTACATCAGAGAGGCATTCCTGTGAAACGTTCAAGCCTCTATTATTATACTATTAAACGTATTATTATATTTATTAATAATGACTTAATAATACTCAGCGGTGAACGATGAGACTCGGTGAAGTACCCAGACTCCTCTCAGGTAAAGGGATAGTGTTAGGCAAAGACAATATTCACAGCACAGAGAAATAAAACCACATTGCTGCAGTAGATAAACTAAAAAGTTTTATCCTTTATTTATGGCAATTATAATGCGAATATACTTGAGACGAAGGCGAGGATTTCGCCTTGACGATGAATTGACTCAACTAAAACTAAACTCAATGCGTGGCTATCGGCATGCCTATGATCACATAGACCTAGCTTGCGCCCCGAACTACCACACCAAGAGATATGCAATAATAACCGAGCCATTATTTGCTTTTTAGCCTTTTAGTCCAAATTAATCTTATTAGTCTTATTATTTTGAAGGGAATATTATACTCTTCAAGTACCTTAAACAGTTCATTTCGATTAACACTGTCAAAAGCCTGCCTGAAGTCAACAAATAAAAAATGCAAATCCACATCATGTTCATAGAACTTTTCCATCATCTGTCTAATTATAAAAATCTGATCAGTAGTGCTTCTGCCAGGGCGAAATCCACATTGGTACTCTCCCAGTATATCTTCTGTGTAACATTTTATTCTCTCACTGATCAATCCTGACAAGATCTTATAGACCACACTAAGAAGTGTGATGCCTCTGTAATTTCCGCATATCAATTTATCACCTTTCTTATAAATTGGGCATATTATTCCAGATTTCCATTTATGTGGCATTGTTTCATTTTCCCATATCATAATAATAATAAGACTAATAAGAATGACTATGAGTGGTACTAAGGCACGAGTGAAAGTTTGTAGTAAACTGAGCGAAGAGTTTAAATTCAATACAGGAGTGAAACAAGGGGATGGCCTTTCAGCAGTATTATTTAATCTAGCATTGCACAAGGTAATGAATGTAGTTGATCAAAAGGGAACCATATTTGGAAAATCCAGTCAAATATGTGCATATGCAGATGATGTTACAATCATTTCTAGAACAATAAGAACACTTAAACAAATCTATGAGCAAATGGAAAGAGAAGCAATAAAAATAGGGCTCAATGTAAATGAAAAAAAGACAAAGTATATGAGAATGTCTAACTCTGAGATCAGAAGAGCACCTCAGGATCTGACAATTGGAGATAATAAGTTTGAGGGAATTCCTTGTTTTAAATATCTGGGGACAATGGTATATAGTGATAATGATATGAGTAAAGTAATAAAGGAAAGAATACAGGCAGGCAATCGTGCATATTTTGCAAATATGCAGTTGTTTAGAAATAGACTGATCGCAAGAAATACAAAGCTTAAAATTTATAAGACACTGGTACGACCAGTTGTCACTTATGGATCAGATAATTGGACTTTGAAACTGTCAGATGAAAATGCCCTCAGAATATTTGAGAGAAGAATATTAAGAAAGATATATGGACCTGTGAAGGATGATGACGACTGGAGAATAAGATATAATGCAGAGCTAGATGATTTAATAAAAGGTCAAGATATAGTGAGATTTGTCAAATAATAAATAAATAAAGTGGTTGGGGCATGTGGAGAGAATGGTGGAAGACCGGATGCCAAGAAGAATGTTGAAAGGAAAGCTCCACCATGCAAGAAGAAAGGGCAGGCCCAGACTTCGATGGATAGATGACGTCGCTGCAAACTTGCGGACAATGAAAATTAAAGGATGGAGGAGAAGAATTGATGATAGATTGGAATGAGGCTGATTGTGGAGGAGGCCAAGGCCCACCAAGGGCTGTAGAGCCAGAAAGAGAGAGAGAGAGAGTCCAAATTAATCATTAGGCTAGCTTTATTTCTTAACGAATAATGGTTGCAGTATTGTGCATAGCATCAATGCATGGCCATTGGCATACCTATGATCTCATAGGCCTAGCCTGCGTCACGAACTACCATACCAAGATGTATGCACAACACCGAGGAGTTCTTTTTAGGTTTTAAAGGTTCGTCGATCCGTGGCGAAAGTTTGATATTTCTTACGAGATATATTTGCTTTTATACTATTTCGAGAACACAGATTCAAGTACAGATGAATCACTCACTATTTACAAAAAGATGCTACCAACGAAACTGACATCTATACATGTTTAGAGATACAAATTCTTATAGTGCACTCTCGAAAACATGAAGATACATTAAAATACTCGTAATAGAGCATAAAATACAATAAATATTAAACAAAAGATATACATTACAAACAAGGTGCAATATTACATATAATAACAAGGGAATTACGCTTTCTTTCACAAAAATAAATATATTAGTGACATATTTTCTACCGGTGACGTCACATAAAAATATGGATCATATCACCTGGTAGATTGATTGTACATATTTAAAATGTCCTTTTACAAATAAAAAAAATGAATTATAAGGAAAAGAAGAAGTTTTACATACGTATCACTACCCGAATGCACAAAAAATTTTGAGCATGGATGTTATATATATTTTCCAATTTTCATGTTCAACCAATGATAGAAAAATAACTTTTAAAAAAGAAAACATTTTACATTAGAGCGTGATTTTTTACAACAGTTGCATGACGATATTGTCCATGGATGTTAAAATTTTTGGAGTTCTTTGGATAAACGCACATATTAATGTTGTAATATTTTTGTCCTACATTCATTTCCACTTTCCAGATAGGACCGAACTTCTTGGACAATGTTTTTTTTTTTTAGGGTGTGCAATAAATTCTTGTTCTTAAATTAATTGGAGTCCAGATTCATTGTATAGATTAAATTTTGTTTTGATTGAAATAATAAAAAATGGGGTTTAATTCCATTGCTTTCTTGTTCAAATTTTTGCATATTCTTTACCATTGTAAACACTGTTGATGTGAACGAGGTGTTGTGTTTCACTGTATAATTTTCTGATAATTGAATTGTGCCTCGAGACGTAAATTTATTATTTTTGTATGTATGCAAATATAGTTAATTTTTGTTGTGAAGTTAATGGAGTTAATGTAATTATTTTTTCCGGTGCGACAGGAGGCGAGTTGTGTTCATTGTGAGATACCAATATTTTAAACAAATATAATGAAAAGGTGACATTACAATGGTTTTCAGTTAAGTGTATTTGCACATATGCAAGAAGAATGTTTAATTTTTTAGTCCATTTTATAATTTGTGTTGTTCCGTGTGCGTGTGTGATTATGGAAAACAATTAATTAATTAACTTTTTATGTTTTTTTAAACCCCAAGTCAACAAATATAAAAGATTTGAAGAAGATTTATTTTTTTATATCTTAACCGATTTTCTTTTAGGTCCATTCAACCTTTATGGCATATTGATTTTTTACGAGCTTTTTACCCATCCTTTGATGGTTGAGGAAACATATATATTTATCTTTGGCAAGTTGGACATGAACGAAAGGGGGTTTATCCAAGCATTATGTGTGGGAGGTCGAAATTAATTCATATACGTAAGGTTGTTTGACACTTTTTGATGCTTACAGTGGATGACAAGATATCGATAAAAGAAGATGCCATAGTTTCTGCGTCCGGCTGAGAGAGAGAGAGAGAGAGAGAGAGAGAGAGAGTGAGTGAGTGAGTTAAGTAACGT